>NW_013667104.1:33516-60002 GCF_000517525.1 Limulus polyphemus
TGCTCATCATCCAAAGAAAAGAAGCAGATGAATTAAAAAACATATTAATATAGCACTACAATTCTCCATAAAATATGTACTATATTACTTAATAACATTTACTCGTAAACATGATCAATAATTATGCACAAATAACTACAATTAGCCACATAATTAACAACACAATAAGCATTTTTAATCCAACACTCATTAATGTAAAACGAGTCCTAAGAAATAAGAATCCAGAATATTTGTCGATAGCCCTTCAAAATGAAAGGTCTATTCACACATACATTTTTGATAATAAGTCTCAGATTTCACATTTGCAATGACAAGATATTTTATAAGAATTTCCAACATTAAGTTAATTATACACACATTACACCCAAAAGGAACTTATAGCGCAAGGCTCTTACAAGTTCATAACTACCATTCAATTCAGTTGGCAAACCATTGTCCATTTATTTGCAGTAGATGTAACTCTTCTTCTTTCTCTCAGCATTTTGAATGAAATAATACACATCAATTACAATACACTAATACTCATGGTATTAGGTTTAAAAATTGTAAACATTTTCAAATCCGATATTTCTTGACATCCTACTGCATCAAATTACAGAAAATTAGTCTTTTCAATTCATTTTATACATTTTGCTATAAAGACATAAAATAAGAAGAACTTTAGAACAGACACCCCTTTAAAATTATCTCTGTAAAGAACTACAGGTATATTTTCAGAGCCCAGTTTGTCAATCCATGCAAAATCTAGTGGTAAAATAAAGGTCAAAGTGTGCTTTACAGTTGTAGCTTTTAAGATACTGAATGGTTTGATAAACTACTTTCCCCTTCCTATGTTTTAGAGTTACTAGTTAACTTAATATAAAACTTATCATGCAATCTATAAAAATAGAGCATACATGTCCTAAGAATTTCCTACTTTAACCTTTTACTTGTGTATTTGCACTCCCCTTTTCACAACTTTAACTTGCTTACTATCACCTTGTAAAACAACAATATTTTTAAATAAGCAGAGAACCACTTCCATTATTATTTACAAGAAAAATGTTTTTGAGCCAGTTAATAGTTAGAACAAATAATTTTTTCCCCCACAAATGTTGCAGATATGATATGTACAAAATTCTATCTACACTTTGTTAAATATATATTGAATAAAGTTAAACAGCAGCACTAGGGGGGAAAAAAAGACTTCCATAAAAAATACTTGATAATTATACTTGAACTGTGTATGTGACTGTCTGTCTCCACATGAATAACTATGTAATCAATTAGTGTCATGTAAATTAATCAAAATTATAATCAAACTGATTAATGTCACAAAAATAATAAATCTGATTATTCTAATTATCCAAGTCTCATGCAAGAATAATCGATTAGTGGAACGTAATTGATTAATGAGACTGATTATCAAATTCCACTAATATCTCCTAGTCATCAAATAAATGATTATAACTTTGTGTGATACTGACTGCATGTGAATAGTCAAAACTTTATGTGTGCAACTGCCTATTGTCATCAGCGTGGGTGGCTACCTGTCTATACATGAATGGTCATGACTGTGTGTGATTACTTGCCTGTACTTGAATGGCCATCACTGCATGTATGACTGTCTTGTCTACATATGAATGTTCATCACTACATGTGACTGTCTGCCTGCACCTGAATATTCCTTACTACATGTGGCTACCTATCTGCATATAAATGGTCATCATCATCACTGTGTGTCACAGTTTATCTGCAAATGAATAATCATCTCTTTGTGTGTGTGTGTGTGTGTGTGTGTGTTTGCAAAATAAATTAATACTTCTCACAAGCATTGTACAGAAAATCTGTTTATTGCAACCTACTTGGAATTCAAGTAACTGTAGTGGTCAAATGTATGTTTCAGTAGTTTTGTAATATGTGAAAATTAAAGGATGATTTATTATTTTCAAAACATTCTACTTAAACTGTATGATAATTTTAGCTATTTCCAACTGTATTGCAAAGGAAAAGTCTACAAAATGAAGGCTGTAAATATTTTTTGCTTTTCAGCTAATACTAACAACTATAATTCCACCAACTTCCCATTCGGATGTTTCTTGTATTCACCATGCTTCTGGAATTCATTCAAGGTGTCTCACTCAATCAGAAAGTCATAACAGAGTTTACTCAAATTACTACATACCTGCTTATAACTCTTGTCTTATTGAACCGACTAGAATTCCTTTCAACAATAACTTGAACATCTGAGGTTATTTTAAGGAAACTGAATTAATAGTTTTTATTTAATGATATAAATTATCAGAATTCCACAGTACATATATCAATCATTTAAAAAAACAATTTTAAAAGTACTTATATTTAACCAAATTATAAAAATTTCACAGCAACTACATTTACTTACATCTACCAGTTATTGCAAGTTTTAACACAAGAACACATATCTACACAGAGTTCATTTCAGTAAATCTATGTATCCAGTGATGATTCAGGCCATTATCAACTCTGAATATACTAGTGGTGATAAGATGTAGAGCCTTCATAATCCACATACTTTTGTAGGTACCCAATTGTGAGTAGAACAAATTTTAACCTTGGTCACATCTAGCTACCCATACGTTAACGTTTATGATAAATCCTGTAATTGTCTAGGTACCCAATGGTGAGGAAAGCCAATTTAAAACTTGTACACATCTAGCTACCCATAAGTTAGTAGTCATTATTAACCCTGTATCTAGTACTGAATAATCACTGTATATATTTAAAACGTATGGTGGGTAAATTCTTTATAAGGTATTTAAATGTAAGTATCTGGTAGCAAGTAATCATTGTAAACCTATATATACATATCTCAACACATAATATCAAGCAAATCCATTATAAAGTATTTAGATATACAAGAATCTGGTAGTGAGTAATCACTGTAAACCCTCTAAAATTATCTTAATACCAAGTTACCAAAAACAGTTTTGAGTAATATCATTACAAACTCTTTACGTTCCAACATGCAATAATTCTTCACTACAGATAACTAGTTACTTTTAGGCTAACAGTAATTAAACAACTTTTGTAAGAGTAGTTAACAGTTTAAATTAAAACTACCTTTTTTCCATAAACAAACAAATATAGAGTTTAAACTTAACATCTGAGCTCCTTTTAAGCCAAGCTTACATGCAATTTGTATTTCATCAATATTTAGCTTTTAAAGATGTTGTAAATCCTAATTTGTATTGTCATTTTGAAATTTAGAATTATTATAAATTATTTTTCTCCCTTTATCAAAAATTATTTCTAATAATAACACACTACTAAATGTATTCAAGGTTGAAATAAAAGAGGGGTTTACATTAAACCACTGTCTTCTTAAACAAAAGCACCATCTCTGACCTGAATATCTATTTTATTCTGTTAAGCATGATCTCAACTAGCTTTAAAAAATATATCTTCAATTTGTAATCACTGTTGTTTTGAAAGCTTGGCCACTTGATGAACAGAGAAAGATAGTCTAAACTTTCAAGGTAACTCCTCCAGAAGGTTCCAAAGATATTGTTCATGGTTGATATATGGGTTTTGGGAAGGCTATTCCAGTAGTTTAGTAATGTTATTTAGGAGCTAGGTAAGGGCTGTAGCAAACAGTGTTTTTGCCATGGCCCTCTGGAACCAGTTCATTAAAATATCTTGGGTAATTAGTTATGCATGCACTTTATATATAAATATCTCACATTCAATATATAAAAACCACCTCACACCATGAAACCCCCACCATAATCATGGCCAAATTCTTCACCCTACCTCCATCCAGACTCATACTTGGCTATTACTCTAATAAAACTGTTTGAAATAGCTCTTACCATTTCACAAAATTGTCAATATTGAAGTCCAGAGAGAGTTTTTTTCAATGGATTATTTTATATCTTAACTTTATAACAATGTTTCAACCGCTCGTGTGCTCATCCATCATAAAGTAAACTTTTGTCTATCATATGAAATATTAGAAAGTTGCAAGAGCAATTTGTTTCAATTAAGAAGATATATAGGATGTCACCTGTGTTTTGATTTATATTCCGCTTAAAATGCTGTGCCTCTGAACTATTATTTAAGGTGTACAGTGGATTTTCTCTCCTTGCAGCAAACTATCAAGATGTAAATGCTCACATTATTCAAATCAAGCAAAATGGTATCTGCATTCTTAAAGGTGTATGTTTTACATCTCCCAAAACTTCCAGAGTACCCACATTTACAGGTGGTGTCCATTAATAAGTGATTGCATTAGGAGTGAAATCAAGGTTTGATTTCTGGGACTTTTTCACACACATTATTGTCTTATTTCAACAGCTAGTACGGTTAATCAAAGTATTTTTTTCATTATCATAGTATCAAATAATTAAAACTGTTCATGCACAATAGGAAGAATAACCAAGCATTCTAAATAGTTAAGGTATTGACTTTTCACACAGTAACCTATAATATTGTTTCCCTCAATACTGTATAATTTATAAAAATTTTGCATCTTGCACACATTTTACCACTGCTAATCTACCTATATGATGTGCAAGCATAATTGTACTTACTGAGTTTGCATATCAAACAAGATGAGTAGCTGTAAAGCTTATGTACATAAGAACAGTTTGTAATGATAAATTTCCCATCATGTGGAGCATCAGTAAGATTTACACTTTACAAGAAAATCAAGCAGAGGCTTTGATTCCAGCAAATGTCTTTGCTATATGATGCATAAAGAAAATATGATGATGCAAGACTCATTATGTGCTAATCCATCTACTTTCAAGATAAAAATGATTGAGTAAGAACGAGTGATACAAATAATACTATGCTTATCCATCTAGCTATGATTGAAAGTAATGCAGATGAAAGCTATTACAAGGCATGCTGTGTCTCACATATAAGCCTATGGAACACAGAAGTAGAACAAAAAATGCAGGTATTTGTGTTTATGATGATATTCTGCTGTAGTTCTGCTTTTAAACAAGGTTAGAAAAATTCCACATATAAACAGCTTTTATGTTAATTATAAATTATTTTATGAATTTTACAACTACAAACAGGTATCAAGATAAGTTTCAGCATAAATTAATGTAAAATGTACAATAGTATTGGAACTTCCACCAAGATCACCTTACACCTATATCTATATTTCAAAAAATATGCAACAGATGAAGAAATAAAAATTTCATTTAAAATAATTGTCAATAAAATAACAATACAATTAACTGTTATGTGTTTAACCTGATTTTCTCACAATACAGATAATTTTTTGCCACATACTTCTTTTCAAGCTGTAGCTTGTATATAAGGACTTAAAAGAAAATCAAACACAATATGTAAAACATGAACCATAAACCTAAACTGTGGTATATAAAAGTTTAACAAAAACATAAACTGAAATATGTGAATTTTTAACAACAACAAAATAAGTGAAGAAACAGAAATGCTAATAATCTAAACTATTTTTCTAACCTATATATAGTTTGAGGAATTTAAAGTTCATATAATACCATTAGTTTTTATAAATATAACAAGTATGAAATAAAGGATACTCTTCACTGATCTCATATTTCCATCTGTGAGAAACACTTCTTTAGCTCCTCCTGTAGCTGCAACCTTAAAGTATGAAATTAAACTTGAAAAAATTTATATGGTTATTTCACTAAACCTGAAAACTTCAACAGTTATAAAACAACAATTTCTGCAGTTATACCATTCTGTGATAAAATACAGTAAGGATTATGGCCATGTGACCTGAGCATGGTCATATTTAGTCCGTAGACATTTGTAATTTGTATTTATTACAGGTGGATTTTTCTTTGAGAACAAGAATCTAAATGCACACTTTATTTCAGTCAGTACCTAGTAAACTGTCAAGAGTACAGTTAGGCTAGTAGCTAACTGAAAACAACTTCAAAATGATATACGCATCTCTATCTTTATAAAAAAAAAATTTCAATTCCAACATACAAAACTACTGATTGTTGACAATAAAACTATAATAACATTCTAATCTTAGACAACCAAACATGCACTACCTCACAAATCAAACAGTAGTTTAACTTAATAAAATACACACAAAAATAATTACACAAGTAAACAAATCTCCCTTGACTTTTGATTGGAACAACTATCTCTCCAGACAAGTGTTAAGTATAGCGAGATAAAAATGTTTATACTGATTGGCTGCAAGATACTTTCACAACAAACAACACGATATGAATCTTCAATAAAATTTGTTTTTATCACAGTAAATGAAAAAAAAAAATGCATTAGGGTAATATTATCTTTTACTAGTTTTAAAATTATATTATGCAATTGTTACAACTCAATTTTAAATTATTTCTTTCACCAAAATAAAAAAATTTAGCAGACAGAACCACTTTTTTACAATATAAAATTACATTTTGATATTTGAGTGACACACTATAAATAAAAATATGTCAGTGGTTTCACTGTGGAACACTACTCTTTCTAGTTACCCAAAGTACAATGTTTCTCACACAAGTTTACAACAGACATACTCTTACAATGTTTAAATATGCAAGTTAGCAAAAACATGTGCACCAAAATGCTTTCAAAAACAAATTATTACAGCAGTAAGATATAAGTAGTTAGCCATTTCCAGAATTAATCAGAAAACTTAATCATAAACACCGAGATTAAATACTTACTGCAAACCCACTAAGACAGGTCATTCCACCTCCTAGTTCACAAACACTCTTTCGTCTAAAAATACATTGTTTTTTTGGTTAATGTACAAATATTACAGAACAATGCAATTAATTAACATACGTGAACAATAAATTACTCAATAATGATTACAAGATTAAAAACACAAAAGCATGAAATTAATTGTGGAGCTCTATATTCTGGAAATAATTTTGGCTTACTCTTTTATACAATTATTTAGTAGCAGTAGTCTGAATGTAGAATTATTTTGTTTAGAGATGTTTCTTCAACAGCACAAAAGCCATACTGATAATTGCACTTAACAATAGTAGGCCGAATGGCATAGAATTGGATGGATTTGTTAATATACAGAGACAATGTAATCAAACAACAGCCACGAATTAATATAAATGTTACACTTCATACACAGGTTACAAATGGTCCAGTTTAAAATTAATTTATAATGTTTACTCATCAGAGATTTATATTATGCATGCCCATAAATAATATTGGAAGAACTTAAAATATGTTAAGTGTTCATACTACATTACTGATGCACAAGATAAATATTTAAAACATAAGTCAAGTCTGTGCCATACATTTCAACACCTCATAGTATCTTCCGTAGTGGTTTCTAAACTGACAAAGTTTAAGAATGTAACTGAATAAATTAATCCAGAGACTTTCAACAATAAAGCAGGTTTATTCAACCAATATTATTCTACAGATTTTCACAGTCCCTTGCAGAATGACACAGAGCAGGACTACAAACATAGTATTGTATCTTGCTCTTTAAAAAATGTCTTAAAAATGCTTGTCATTGAAATGATTCAAAACAATAACCAATTGAAACTTTCAATCACTGCAAAAAAGAAAATACTGAACTCTGTTCAGATGACTGGCTGATTATCATTAATGTTAACTTCCAATGAAAGCAAGCTATGTACTTATAGCAAAATAGTTATTTCACACTTCTAAAATTACAAAGTAATATTCAGTAACATTGAAACCTCATTGATAGAGTAACAATCTAATTACTATTTATTAGTAAAAAAGTTAAATGGATTTTTCTTTAAAGACATATTGAATAAAATTTTTGATTTACACCTATCTGTGAGTGAGTTATAAGCATTGTTTTAAAATTATGTAACCAATATCACATCAGGTTGCTCGATTCTCAATAACTGTTAAAGTCTAGAATGGTGAATCTCATAGTTTTGTATTTGTGGACAGTTTCCATCAATACATTAGTAATAAGTGGCAGAGTAACAAAGTTCAACTTCATACTCTTCAAGGCCTTGGTAAACTATTTCTGTTAAAAACATATGAATAAATCTATTACACTTTACCTTCTGTTTAGTTTTTATTTACATATAAATAGTATAAAGTTTCAAATAGTTTCTTTGCTCAAAATCCAAAACCTGGTCAAAATGCTATAAAGTTGTGAATATCAAGTCGTTAGGTGTGGATAAGGTTTTGTTTTGCACTCATAGTACTGTTGTAACAATAGTAATGGAAAAATGTGCTATGTCTACTTCAGGTACCAAAACCTGAATTTTTAGTGTTATTACCCCTCAAGCTTATTACTAAACAACGGGGAGACTCTTGCCTGTGGACTGAAATACTTGAAAAAAGTTGTTGAAACCATGCTAAAAAATTGTGAATTCATTAAGAAAAAAATGTTTGGAAGAAAAACCTAATTCATATTTATTAACATACATATTTATCACTCATAACTGGCCTAAATCAATGGAATCACACAGATTTCACTCTTGGACTTATAATACAACTGTGTCAATTTCACATCAATGTCATAAGATGTGGAATCTCTTTACAATATATAGCTCAAATTCATTGTTATAGTATCACTGTTTCACATTATGGTCATTCTTGAGAACTGACTTTGAAAACTGAAACAAATGTTCAAATCTTTAGTTTTAAGTTCCTTTTCTGACATCATCAATAACTGAAGTCAAGATACAAAAACAACACTTCCAATCTTTGGCTAAATATAACTCTGGTACACTTAAGATTAAAAAATAATTTTTGAAACAAACTGTCTAATATTCCCATGAACATCAAACATGACATTAAGGGAACCACTAATATAAAGCAACATGTGCATGTTACCTAATTCCTCCAATGGATAAAACTAAATCTTGGCCAATTACTGTTCTATATAATTCAATATTAATTATTTCATATCTTTTTGTTGGAATATTTCATTGGACTGTACAGCAAATTTTTACAAAACAAGTTTTTATTTGACAACTTTTAAAACCTATTCCAATGCACTTGAAAGGGAAATTATATAAATGGATCAAAAACTCACTGCTTTCAATCCTCATTTTAACAAAATGTCTAATTAAATAGACTTTGGATGACAGACTAAGAATCAAGTCTAAAAAAGAATGAACATTTCCTACTACACAAATGCAAGTAGCAGGTGTGTGATTAGCTTTATAGCTACAAAATCAATAAACTACTCAGAACGACTAAGTCTAACTTCACTATATTTGAAAGTATATCAGCTTGAAATTACATGCATTTACTCTGAAATATTTTTTATTGTGTAGTGTTGATTTTTACAGCATAATTCATAAGTTATATTTAGGAATACTCTTGCAAAGTTAACAATTTCCTTATATGAAAATGCATTTCAGACATGAAACTCACCTTTCCACAGAACTGAAAACTATTATTTCATGCTACTGCTGAAAAGATTTTTATGCATGAACCAAGCCTTGAGCATAACTTCCACCACTAAATGTATTAATTCTCTCACTATGGGCTTGGTCAAATCAACCTAGTTTGTGACCCTAAAGTGACCTTTATAGTTTCCATAATGTAAGTTCTAATATGTTTTGTACATTTTCATGAAATTTGGCAAGCTTTCAGATTTTTTAATGAAGTATTTTCACTAAAAATTTCTCCATGAATACAAGGAGTCCTTGCTCTGAGTGGATAGTGATTTTCAGGTTAAGATTAAAATTACTTTTTTTCAAATGAAAAATCTCAGATTTCATTTGTGTAAACTTTAAAATCATCCTAAAAGTTTCAAACATTTATTTTCTCTACCCTAACTCTATACAAGGTTTGTCAATTTGACTAACGTTGTAACCACTAAAAGTTTTTAAAAATCTAAATGACCCTTTTTCTTTCTAGAATGACTTCCCATCATTACATGAAACTACATTTGTTTATTCTAAATAGCTATAAACTCATAACAGTATACATCTGTTTAAACATGAATTTTATTGTTTTATTGCCCTTTAAACCATAACTAATTGATATTCATGCCATAAGATTTGTAAATCACTTGGTGAAAGTGAAACTCATCTTACCCTATTGAACTACATGATGCCAAGCTACTTGTGAGTTGCTTTTGAGCCTATCCCATGAAAAAAAAATATTATTTATTTTTACCTAATCTATCCTAAAAAGTTTCTAATTTTTACATTTTAGTTACTTTTATAATTATAAATAAAGAATAAACACGTAAAAAAAAAAATTACTTACCTGAGTCCTTTTTTTTTGTCGACTATCTAGAGCAGTTAACCCTACTTTTTTTTATATTAATGGTACTAATGCACTAAATTTTTTATTTAATTAAATATAGCACCAAAGAACACAGAATAATCAAATGCAAAAAGCAGACAATGTTCCATAACTATCACAATTTTTATGGCTTTCTAACTATGTAAAAAGAGCTATTAAAATTCTGCTAAGCTCACTGATGTGTTTCCTGTGAGAATAAAGTTTGAACTAGAAGCAAAATAGACAGTTCTCTGTACAGAAAATAATGTAGTAAGATACATCATTTGATAGATTAAAACCTTGGCTTTCTATTGGTTATAAATAATATAGCATTAAATGTTAGAGAGAACTATTGGCAATTTCTGGAAGAGAGGATGTGACAGGTGGGCAAAGTAAGAGGAGTCCGATTTTCTACGTGATTGAAGGCTATAAAAATTATGCTTTGCCTGAGAGATGACAACATTATAAGGAGTAATTTTCATTAAATTTTATACTTCTTGGAAGGGTGATAAATAAATTAGAGAAGAGGGGATGCCCAAAGAAAAAATGTCACAATTCTCATACCAGAGGAAATTTGGTTGTTTTTGTTTTTAAATATTGCCATACAAAATTATGAGCTTAAAACTTGTATATTACTAAAATTTGGATTATTAGCTACATTTGTATGTTTGTATATCATGATAAGAAAGTAGTTTAAATAAATTTTGAATGTAACCCACTAAAACCTCATAACTTGCACAGAAAAAAAGATGCCCATAGTGAAAGAGTTAATGTGTACTATGGCAGTATATGATACAATCAGCATTAAACTATAGCCCTCCATTAACAGGAAGGTGCTGTATTACCACAAGTTCATTCATGATAAGGCAAATGAAACACACTGGAAGTGGGGAAGAAAGGCAGTTGGTTCTGTGGAGAGAGGAGTTTCTATCTGAAATACCTTTTCAGGTTGTAATGGTCTAAAATAAACACATCACTACAATCAGTGTTCAACAAATAACTATTTTTAAGCTTTATGCATATAACATTTCTTGAATTATCCACAACACAAAATGTTGCTAATATTTTTGTCTAATTTTTTAGAGAAATGGATTCTCCAAGAATCATAAAACTTCACAGGCAATTTTAAAAGCATTTCTAAAGCTGGTAGCATCAGTAAAATTTGTGTCATGTGCAGAATCAACATCCACTTCAGTAATGATGACCCCACCAATATCAGTGCCATGTGCAGAATCAACATTAATTTCAGTAACAATAAACCCACCAATATTGGTGCCATGTGCAGAAAGAACAACCACTTCAATAATAACGAACCTACCAGTATCAACATCACAATGTGCAGAATCAACACCCACTTCAGTAACAACGAATCTGTCAGTATCAACATCACAATGTGCAAAATCAACTCCCACTTCAGTACCAGCAAACCTTTCAGTATCAACATCACATAGTGCAGAATTAACATTGACAGTAGTAACAAAAACATTAGCAGCAAAATAACACAAAAGGCTGAACTTTCCAGGAAAGTTGGAAAACCCTCTTCCCATGGGTTGAATACGGGTGTGATACGAATAATATAATTTTTCATGTATGTATGTATGTAAGCCATGCAAAATAATCGCTTACTTCCATCATAGCATTCCTCAGTTTCCACATCTCCATGGGTAAAAAGATGAAATTGATTTCAGAAAGAGCAAGGATGGCCTACAACAGCATGACAGAAGTCAGAGTCATAGAGAATGCATGACTACAAAAACCACTATCGAAACACAAGATGCAACAGCAAAGAAGCTGAAAGATGGAAGGCAAATAGGAAAGCACTTAGGGTGATTTTTGAATGCTATTATATATTTGGGAAAGCAATGTTTGGCATACAGGGGTACTGAGGCTCATGAAGGTAGCTTTATGGAATTGTTGAACCTGTTATCAAAGTACAACCCCCAGTTTAATACATATTTTTCTTCACATGTCTGTAATAAATACTGCAGTTGGGTCTCACAGAATGAAATCATGGAACGCATAGCTCATAATGTACCCCGTAATGTTGTGGAAGCTTTTTACAACAACCATTTTTTTTTGGCATCATTTGTGATGAAGTTTGTGGCTCTGCATATCAGGAACAATCAAGCTTATGTCAATGATGATTTAAAAGTATATGAGAAATGGACAGCATTCTGTTTTCAGTAATGCAACAGCTGAAAACATTACAAATACAATCAAACAAGGACTATTATCACATGGATTAGATATTAATCAAGCTCATGCACAGAGTTATGATGAAGCCAGTACATTGAAAGGTTGAAAAAGTGGAGTACCAATACAAATTTTAAATGAATATATAAAATGTACATTCAGCTACTGTTCTGGTCATGGACTGATAGTCCAAGATACTGTAAATCATCATTTGTACTTGGTTGAATCACAGGAAGTTCTACAATAAGTGGTCACATTTATTAAATACTCCCCTCGTAGAAAGGCATCATATGAAGCCTTTACAATAGATGATGCCCCTACTACCACCTTATGACTTCTGTGTCCAACACACTGGGTTTTAAGAGGCAATGCTGTAATATCAATTGTAGCTCAACCTGGCAGTTTGTTGGATTGGCTAGAGGAAACCTGTAATGCTACTGCATTGCCATCATGGGTTTATTAATAGCATGCAGAAGTTCAGTGTATTTTTTTGGTCTGAAGCTGTTTACAATCACTCATCCAGTGCACAGTTTAATACAGTCACCTATGTTTCAGTGCAGTTTGTCTGTTCAAAAATTGAAGGGATGGCTTCTCTTCTGCAAAATGCTGGCATTGCAACACAGTTTTATATTTTATCCGCTTCTAATTCTATAGGCATTGAAGAGCCTGCATTGCACAGAGGTGCAAACGTCACACAAACCGTAGAAGCTGAATTAGAAAGTATATACCAATAAGTGTTTACAGCTGCTGTTGAAAAAGTTTCTGTGAGATATCCTATAGATGATTTGCATAAACTAGCTGTGATGAAAAAATCTCTATGCAAGCAATCTGCAACTGATATTGATGAAATGTACAACATTTATCAAGATGACCTGGTGCTTTTAAAATCAAAGGACTGTGTGAAATATGAAATTGAACAAGTGTAAAGTGTCATCACTGAGAACTTTCCAGATTCATCAATGATTCTCATACAATATTTTTGTGAAGCAATACACAAAAATCCTGTGCTTAAGGACATTTGTCCATCAGTTTCATCCTGCTCAAAATCTATATGGTGGCTCCACCAACTACATGTACTGTTGAAAGATCGTCTTCTGCCCTAAGGAAGCTGAAAAGTTTTGCTTGTCTCTATATCCTGATGAATGATGTGGATGAATTGGATTTGCTAAAAGCTATTAACAAATTCATTAGTTGCAGTATAGCTTATTTAAATACTTTCTTCTTAAATAAAAGTTTAATATGTATAAAGTATATTTTTAGTTGATTTCCCAGTTGGGGGTAGCATATCCAGCAGATTTTCAGGGTTTGAAAGGTATGATGCATTTGGGGGGGGGGGGCAAATAAGCCCCATGTGTTGCAGAGATGGACAGAATGAGAACATGATCATCTGAGCACTTGCACACAGATAGTTGAAAACAAATATGTGTAGTGCGGATGGGGTGTGTTCACACCATACTTTGTGCACTCACCTCAACTCTACTGAACACTCCAGCTGTAGTAGGAGGGCACTTTAGTTATGCAGTATGGTTTTTATATGGTGTGTGCAGGCCTCATGACTACTTAACAGACTCTATGGAACAGATTCCAGCTGTAGGATGAGAGCACATTAGTTTTAGATCATGTTTTCTATACACTGTATGCTCACCCAGACCCATCTGAACAAGCTTTGGCTGCATGAGGGCACAAGATGTATTGGTTATGGTTTAGAGGGGTGACCACCTGCACTACACAGACAGTGTCACTACCACCCCACTTTAAACTGCATTGTGCTAAGTCTAACTTATGAGAATACTCCATGGTAAACCACACAAGTAGCTAGAAACTGGTAAGTGGCAAGGGTCTCCTCAGGCTCTGTTGCACTCAACAAAAGGGGAGGAGGGGGGGGGAGAACTGAAGAAGTGCCTCAATCCATATCAGACCTCCAGCTGGAAAGATCCTTTACTGAAGACACAGTAATGAATGACCACGAAACCCTATTTTTAAAAGCCAGCAAAAATGAGCTAAAGAAGTGGGCAGATCACCTCCTTAGTGCTGGCTTTTTTGCATTATAGTCCATGGAACAGGTACGGTCTGTATCAGATAATTGAGTAAATATGTATACTATGAGGATACCTCAAGTGGTCTTGCAGAACATCCAATTTCACAGTGGGCACTGGTAGATCCAGGGTGGATGGTATGAACTCCGTTATTCTAGCTCGACATAGATTTTGGTTAAAAGTATACCATAGGAGGAAACACCAGTCACTTGGTGGAATCTTATAAAATAAAAAGGAGCTCTCAAAGATGGTAGAGTGATTAAAAAATGGTGATAGATGGAAGCCAAAATCCAGCAGGAAACAAACAGTCAGAAGGTTTAGATAAAGAGAGACAAATGTCTGGAGAGTTGCCCATTTGGAGGATCTCGTCTCAGAGCCAGTGAAGATGAGATGTTAGAGAATGACAAAGATGACGAAACAAATGCAAAGAAATGTGAAATAGCCAGCAAGCATCTACATCTAGAGACACATCCAGTAAGGGTAAAAGGAGAGAGGTCTCTGAAAGAAAAGGGGACACAGAGTATTGAAAGACAATGGTGGAAACCCAAAAAAGGAAAAAGTCTATGAAAAAGAACACCAAAAAGACACAGGTTCCAATCCAGATCCAAAAAATGAAAGTTAAGAGACAAAAGGAAGGGAGATAGAAGAGAAAGTATGGTTGCCTTTCTATGATGGATGATGTCTTAAGAAGGAAAAGTATGAAAGTGTGATGGAAGATTGTGTGAGAAGCATAGATTGCCTAGGCAATGGAATAATAGTAATTATAGGTGAGAAAGAGGAGGAAACAAATCTGGAGAGAATAACAGTATAAAGGGAAGAAGCCAATGACTTGAGTGGGGCAAGCATGAAAACATTCAAATTCTTACTAAGGTGTTAGTCAGGTATGGGAGTTTAGGCAAGAAGATCAGAGAAGAATGAAGGAGAATAACAGAGTGGGGAATACAGGAGACGAACACTTTGTGGTACTGGGAAAGGCAAAATCTCATGAGCAAATCCACCCAATAACCAGCAAAGGCAGAGACTGAAAAATCATGGATAAACAGCCAGGTATAAAGTCAGAAATATGGTTCAAAGTAGGGCAGCCAGGAGCAAAGAAGTGGCAGATAGACCAATGATTAAAGACCTGCCACTTTGATTGACAGACAAATGCAGTAGAAAAGAGACAGGTATGTGACAAGAAGAATGTTACATGTTTGGCATTCCTGCCTGACAGAGCAACAGATTGGAAAATTCCATACATAAAGATGGAGGGAAGATAGCTCATGATGGGACAAAAAAAAAGAAAAAAAAGAGACATGTGAGAGTGAAGCAAGAGAAAGGGAAAATTGAGTAGAGGAAGGGGAGGGTGACTGATAAGTGAAGAAGTAGAGGAAACCAAGGCTGAGCTGGCCAAGGAGGTGCCCCATAGGATGCATATGAAGGTGAGGGTCCAAGGGAGGAGACAAATAGGGGAATAGACATACAAAAGAGGTGAGACCAGGCATGGCTGAGAAAATCAACAGCCAGAGCCAAAAGATGAGTAACAGTGGATCAGAAGAAAGGAATCCCACAGCAGAGAAGAGTGTCAAATGGGGGGCTTTGCCCATCCAAGAGCAAACCTCATAAAAGACCTGGGGTTGGACATACCATTCCATTGGTAGAGTGCAGACTGGCTGAGAGAGAGAGAGAATG
The DNA here is from genome assembly GCF_000517525.1 of Limulus polyphemus. Lineage (NCBI taxonomy): Eukaryota > Metazoa > Arthropoda > Merostomata > Xiphosura > Limulidae > Limulus > Limulus polyphemus. The sequence continues at coordinate 49,611 of NW_013667104.1, forward strand.
CCTGCCACCTAATTCTTAGGTCCTGGCAAATTACAGGTAATAAGTTAAACCTGATGTGAATGGGCCCAGAAGTGTATGTTGAATGCCTGAAAGCAAAGGGTCCTGGAACGGGTGCCTCTCAGAAGGTAGATGCAAGAAACAACCATGGAACTGCGTGAAACATGACTAAGTTATCCAAGTGAAGTAGGGGGCAGGAATGGGAACATGCCTGGTGAACAGTGAGAAGGTACAGCATGTTGATGTAGAGTGAATGTTTGTCCTGTGTTGAAATGCCAGAAATCCTGCCCTTGTTCAGAAATGTGCCTCAATCAGAGAGGGAATCATTGGTGAAGAGACAGATGTGGTTTGAGAGGTGGTAAGGGAATACCAGAAGTAGTATAGGTACAGTCCAATTGCCATGACAATTCCTCAAGGAGAGGAGAAGTTCACAAACAAGGACAATGGAACACAAGAAAGAAACCAATAAATTTATAAGGTTCCCTTTATGAAGCACATGTGTGCATGCCCCAAAGGAATGAAGTGTTCCAGGAAAGTCAGTCCCAAAAAATGAAAGAAATCTCGTGCAGGAAGGGAATAAGAAGTGAAAAATCTGGACAGATATAACATAGCTTGAAGGCAAAGAGGAGAAAATTTAACTTGAATGAGACAAGAGATGTAGTAGTATTGAGTGGGTGTGAGAAAGGGCTTAGATCTCAGGATAAGTCCCTAACCCCCAACCAAGTAGCCTCCTGTGAAAGAAGAAGGTGTGAAAAGAGGAAATTATCTGAGAATGGGCCAACAGAAGTCAACTGTCAAAAAGAAAGAACACCAGCCTCTGTCCATAAATATGGCAATGAAAGCCCTCATGATATCAACGAATACAAAAGGGGCTGATGTTAAGTAAAAGGGAAGAACAAGAAATGGGAAAATGAAGGATGAAATTTAGAAGACAAATGAAGAACAAGTTGAAAGTGATGTGTAGGAAGGTGTCCAACACATCGACCATGGCCAAGCACAGACCAGGTTGGAAGGAGAAAAGGAAGTGGGAAGTGAAGCAAAAATAGAGACCAAGGTGGAAAAATGATAAATGACTGATGGCAGAAAATGAGGCCAACAACGGGAGAAGAAATGGGTATCCACATGGTTGTATGTGTTTGATAGTCATTGACAAGAAAAGCAATGAAGTACACTTATGGTAGAGGGAGGAACGAGAAAAAAAGGAAGCCTGGAACCTGGAATGGGAATGTTAAGGGTTGATTGGTTTAGACAAGGAATAGAAGTAAAGGGCAAAGTTGAGAAAGAAGAAAATCCTTGGGAGATAATGAGGACAGAAGCCATTTAGGTGTGAGAGATGAACTATTAAAGAAAAAAAACAGTATAAATCCTAATAAAAAGTAAGGGAGAAAGACAAGAACTGTGGATCATGGAGTAAAAAAACAAAAAATAAATAACATAGGCAAAAGATAAGGAACATGCTTGAGAATGAAATCCAGAAAGAGATTGGACAATTAAGGTTGTTTCTTGAATGGTAAAGCAAATCAGGTTTAAATGGTAGTCCAATAGATTGTTCCCGATTAAGAAGAAAGAATTCTGGCCAATGGAATAGGAGGAGGGCCCAGTAATCATGTGGTAATCTACAACATGTTAAACAATGGCTGCAATGTCCCCAACAGTTAACAAGCCTCCAGAAGCTATAGTAGAAATAAGGCCTGTGTTTGAACAATGTCACACACACAAGACTAAGCATAAATCAATGTCATTTGAGAATTCACAATAATATATTAAGGCTGTTGAAACAAAAGCCAAAGAAAAGGAAAATCAAAGTTTTGTTAACAATGCATACCCCAACAAGTTGAATTCAATACAGACGAGAAAAATTAAGTTGTCAGGAGTGCAAGTGCATAAGGGGAGTTACTGCACATGAAGGTTGTGCCACCCTCCTACTGGGAGAGGGCTTTGTTTTACATGCACCAGAGTAGTTCACATTAAAATGTGAAATTAGATGAGAGTTGTCTCAAGGCTAATGGCATGCAAATCTCTTAGGCAGGCTCAAGTGAAAGATAACTAATCTGTGCGTGGAGCTGAGTTATCGCCTCGGAATTTATAAATTACCCAACACCAAATTTCAGTCTCATTTTCCAATTTGATTATAATGGTTGCCAATACCTTTTTACACCATGTTTTATGATTGTAAATAAAACACTAACAGGTAAACAACAGTTTGAATAACAATGGTTGCACAGGCTGAATTAGTTTAAACTGAGATTAGTTTTCAAAGTAAACAATGATATAAGTGTCAATGAAGATGATTTTGAAATGTTAGAATAACGGTAATGTATCCTACATTTTACTTAGGCTTACTTTTTGACAAGTATTAGAAGAATATTTCCCACTTTGAGTAATAAATTAACATAGACTGAGATTAGATTTCATATTCTGGAATTTTGACATTTAACATGCTGACAGGATATTATATTAATGATCACTATAGCCTAAACTTATATTAATTATATATAAGAAGGTTTAGTGTTTCATGCATAACTTTGTTTACAGGTAGGGCTTTTAACAAATCAGAATAAATACTGCAGTGGTGATTTTCATAAAAGATAAGTGAATATTTCAATATGATATTTGTTTGTTCCTTCATTACTGCCATGTCTTAAAACTTTGGTTAAGTAAAATCTGTAAAAACTGTGGAGTTATCCTAAGCCTGTGAAATTAACAGTGCAAGTGTGCAGTTCTGGAAAAAGTATAAAGGGATATTAAACTAAGTTAGAATCTCAGGTGTACTGAACAGTTTTGAAACTATTAAGTTAAGATGCTATGTAGAATTACAAACAGACTATTCTCTATGTTAAAATACTTTTACTGAGAGCTTTTGGCCCTCTTCCCAGAGGCTTCTTTGAGCAATAATGCACACTGTTGGCCAATGAAGGCTATGGTAAAAGGGCTGAAAGCTCACAATAAAAGTATTTTAATGTAGAGAAAAGTCTGTTTATAATTCTACATATTAATTTACATATGGTATGAGTCTTAAACAACAAGTTAACATGCTCATGACATCATTGAACTATCAGCTGAAGGAATTTCAAGTCAGTAAGTTGTGGAGCTAAATTAAAAGTCAACTTTTTTTGTTGGTACAACTGCGCTGTATAATAAAATTTAAAAATGTCTACTGAACATCAGTAGACATTTTTAAGTTGCTAACATAACAGACAACTGGAATATGCTTCAGAAATACAAAGAACACACTGCAGAGTCATTTAACATACATCAGCAGAAACTGAAATAAAATTATGGAACAACAACAAATAAAAAACACATTTAGGATTACTCCTGAAAAATTTTGAATTTACTTTTTTAAAATGTACCTAAAACCAATAAAGTAAGAATAACTATGCACTTATAGCAACAACAGAATAATATTCTTTGAATATAAATAAGTTAAGATATGAATAGCAAAAGCTTTATCCACAAGTTAGCTTAAAAACAAATGTTAGACCTTAATCGTTCCCTCAAGGGATTAATTCAGGGTAAAATACAAGATACCAGTGGTGCTTTGTACTGACAAATGTGATGGTGCAAAGATACATTCAACAAGTTAAATCTCAGAATCTTGGCCAAGATGCTTTTGCTTTATTAAACTTTCAGCTGAAGAATGTCAAGTCAGTAATATTTACTTACCTGTTTAAAAAGACTAATAAAGCTCTAAAATGCAGCCTTTGTTTCTAAATATAGTGTTTTCCAGTTATCAAAACTTTCTCAATCATCATCAGTGTGCAGATTTAGATAGCAAAGAAACCCACATTTAGTAGAAGCAGTCTCTGTTACTACTGTTTCTGGAGTACACAATGTAGGTCAAACTAATTACTTCTACTACAGTTTGTTAAAGACCTAGTCACATAACCTCGTAAACCAAGCTGTAACAATAAAGCATAGTAACAGTAAAATGTTATAATCTATAAATACTTACTCAAAAGCTTCTTTGTTTTTCATACAGTAGTAAGCTAAAACCTCTTCTGATGGCCATATACCTAAAAGTGTCAGTCATATCAGCATATTTAGCTAAAGCAGTACACAAGAAAATAGCTTAGCTCAAGCAAAAGACATAGGTTAAAGTTAGTATCATATATCAGATGCTTTTAGCATTTACAAGTTTTTAACAAGCCAAACAGAAACTTGCAAGCAATTTGACAACAGCAAAAATACCATAAATAAAACATTAATCATGCCATATACATGTAATAAGCAAAAAATTGTTACAAATATGAAAAACAATATTTAGTACATTGTTTAATAAGAGACAACAAATAGTTGAATGGCTGTTTAACTCTTCATATCATACAAGCATAATGTATTGGGTGTTTGTATGTCCTTTCCTTTAAAAATATCAATATCTGGATGTTTAACTACATATTTTATACCTCTCTGGATTTTAACTTGCAAGTTATAATTTTCTATTTTTGTAGCTTCTTAATATCCTTTTGCATCAAAAATATACCTGGCTGGCTTTTATCTGGTGGAATCAAAGTTAAGGAAAGTGTGTGGTTCAGAGACTTGTAGTTTATGGCAGGGCTCAACCATCTGTGATATTTTGGATTTTGGCCATCTCTTATACGGTTATGAAAACTGGTTAATTAAAACCAGTGAATTTACTGACTTACCTCTCCTAAAACTATCTTTTTTGAACACTGTGATAAAATGAAGTTGTAATAACTTGACTGACTTAATTTCCTCATTAGTTCAGTGACTGCTTTTCTTATAGTTTTAACAATTTTATGTTATTCAACACCTATTAATATTTACTTGCAGATGCTATGTGATACTAAAATTGTGAAAGGGATTATGCATCATTACCAACAGGCTATCAGAGCTGGCATTAAGCAGATGCACAGAAGAAGAATAACAGACATGTACTACTAAATAAAACATTACTTGATTACTTAATTTTGTGACTAATTTGTCTTTTCAGCAAATAATTGTGAATAATTTTGAGAAACAACCATATTGTTTTTATACTGTATCTTTGTAGTTGGTAATAATTAAGAAAACAACCTATCTTTTAGAAAAATGTAACTTCTGTTATATGATGTTCCATGTGTTAATCACTACTTTGTAAAACTATTTTGTAGAGTGTGGTATTCCAGAATGAAGTAACTATATGAAGTCAGTGTGTCCTACTATGTATAATTTCTAGTAAAATAAGCTGCTTCAAAAATGATATTTTGTAAGTTAATGGATTACTGAGATTTAAAAAATAATACTCTTGCAGACCACTAGAACATAGCAAAGTTACAAGTACTGTGGATTAAAAAAATTTCCAAAATTACATACAAGTTTGGCATTGAAGTGCATATCACACATATATTTTACTGAGTATTCAATCATTTTTACATTAAAAAATAAACTTAGCTGGACCTTTTACTACAAATTAAATATACATAGTTTATATGTTTAACTATCTACATAATACAGATATACTAGATGGGTGTGTGAATGTTTTTTGTATTAAATGCTTATCCAACTAAATAATTAACTCCTCATTAAAAAAATCATAATGCACTACAAAACCATAAAAAGTGTAAATAAATTATTAATATAGACATATCTATTATCTAACAGTTATTTACTGAATAACATAATCATTTTCTGAAATTTACTTTTTACTTATAATGTTGAAACCAAATAAACAACAAACAAATTAAGTACTTTGCACACACACAAAAGAATAATAATTCATGTATGTAACATGTAACATAATGTAACATGTTATCTATGACAAGTAAGACCCACCATTATAAAATAATGCCAATCACCCTCTTAATTGCATAGTTAGATAACTAAATGCATCTTTATAGCTGATTGAACATTAACACCCATGCTAATTAAAGATAGACTGTAGTTCCTTCAACTTTCATCAGCAGTTTGATATTCAGACCTAATATATGTAGATCAGATTATTAAGTTCTGAACTTCTCAATAAAGTTTTTTAATTTTTTCTATTTAATGTACATTCATCCACAACACTATAGATGCCATAACTTGCACAAGTAATTTGTTCACCACACACACACACATTTATTGACGCACACTGACAAACCCAATCAGTGAAGCTTTCACACATACACAGCCAATGGAAATTTCACATGAAGACTTTCATGTGCAAGAAAAAGAGCAATGTTGGACACATATATATAATGTCAATTTGCTTGTTGATGAGAACATGTATCACAACTGAGAGGACAATACAACAAATGACATCTACTGATGAGCTGCTATACAGATCTGATTGGATATTTTTTAAATACAAAATAAAAAATTAGTATATACTTAGTCAGAATGTATGTAAGAACATGCTGATATATATTATAGTTTCATCAATATAGTTTTCATAACTCATCATCAACCAGTTCATGTAAGCTTTACTGATACATACATCTACTACCCAAATTTTGTGGTATATGATACAAAAGATAGGTAATGAATGTCTGTGCCACATGAAATAAATAATAGCATTTCCCTAGTTGTCAGAACACAGCTTGCTAACTTTCAAATAAAGATAATTAATTTGGTTGAACTTTAAAATGTTGACTGACATCTCTAGACAGTAAATATCATCTGTTTATGATGCATCTTAGTGACAACATTGTCTCTTAAAATAAATTTAAAGAGGTAACCAATCTTTACCAATGACGAGCAGGATGTAATCAATCAATGTACAAAATTAACATACTTCAAAGATGTGTGCTTAACTAAATAATGGAAAAGGTTGCTAACCAATGAGTGATATTCATAACATGTTTCACTCAAGTCTTAAGTTATTGGTTTTTAAATCTTTAGATCAAAATATAGTTGCAAAGTATTCCTATATAGCAGTGTTTCCCAAGCTGTGTGTCACAATAAGTTGCTTGGAGTGTCACGAGTTTCACCAAATGAAGAATAATTAAGAACATAATAAAAAAAAATATTGCATGTAGCATCAGGGGTATCATGCAAATCAAGGTAAATGGGATAGGGTGTCATCAGTGAAAATGTTTGGGAACCACTGATATATAGTAAGCACTTAACTTCTTGACTGTGTAGATTATATAAGTACATCAAAACCAGATTGTTACTTTTTCATTAGAAATAAAGATCTATGCTTGAGCTCTTTCCAGACATTTTGGTTAATAAACTACCACTGATTTTTAACAATTATGACACATTCAATATCCACCACTATCTAAATGTAATCAAAGTTTAAACTTTTTTTTTGCATTGTAAATTTTGACCACAGTCTTTAATTGGGTTTGAATGCTAAACAAAATGAGACTTATTTGGGCTACATTACTAAACAAAAGTATACTATCTTCTTTGGAAGAAAAATTGAATACAATCATGCTCTGAACAAAATTCTTAATAGGGCAAAACAAGGCTAAGAAAGAGAGAGGAAAGTGGTAAAAGAATACAAGTTTATATGAACAACAACAGTGAATTACTAAAGTTATGATCTGAAGTCTTTCGATGAAAAGATGCTTTTAATCTCTATCGAGAATGTTTCATTATGTGATGCATGCATATTTTGAGGTAGGGTTTAGAAACTGATTGCCTTTATGTTTCACATAAGAGCAAAATTCTGTAAAATCACAGTATGATTCATCCAAATAGTTTCATTGTTCTTTAGCACTATGTAGTAGCATTTCATCAATAACCAAGTTATACCAACACAGTGAGAGTACATTATCAGCATGTTTTGATGTATTTTTGCATTTAAGTTAAAATAATACTTGATACAAATTTTATTACTTAAAGAGGTATCTTTAAACTTTCCTTGTCAGTATAAAGCATGATAGGCTGCACATAAAGTTGTACCATGAGAGGAAAACGCAAAATGCTTTTGTAGTTGTTAATTATAACTGAAAAATAAAAAAAGATGCAATTATCAATACAACAGCTTTCTAATATATTTTAACATAGCTAATGATACATTACACAAAGTTTTCCACTTTTCAGTCCAAGTGTTGCATTTGCTATGGTTTAAAACTTTTCCTCAAGGATCCTCAAGGCTGACACTTCTACCATGCTTAAAAGTCAGAATATGAATAAGTATTAAATGTGTTAAGCCTAGTTTGTTCACTTCACTTCCGAGATCAAACTTATTGTTTTTATGTAATCAAAGATTAAGAAAGTCTAGCTCAATTTCAGTTTTCTATTACTGGTTACGCTTATAATACATTCCAATCCCTTCAAGTTTCAAAGTAACAGGTAGGAAGGATAAAATTTATAAAAATACTGCTCTAGACTGATCAATCTAAAAAGTTGCTTGGGACCAATAACAAAAGTAAGAGAACTTAAAAAATCTTTGTTGAGGGAAATTTTTGCAAATAAGAAATTAAAAATTTTTAGATTTGGAACCTCAACAGTAATATTATTCAAGGCAAAGTCTAAACTTTAAGTTAAACTTCCAATTTCTTTAAACTATTTAAATTGAACAGTATGAAACATCACCCTTAGTGACAGGATCGTAAAATAATTTTGCATCTTCCTGCCATTATCAAGGTTAGAAGAAAAGCATGAAATAAAAAATGAAGCATTTCACTTCAAATAGAAACACTGGTAATAATTAATATGTGCTCAACAGGTTTTGTCAACCTTAATAGTAAACAATCAGCAATAATATTTCCAACCTCTAACCTTGATTCAGGTGGCTAAAATAACAAACAAAAACATTTAATTTGGATGCTTTTGCAATGAAGGAAATTCAGGTACCATTTTAAAAAAAACTGAAGCATTTTGGGTCTAGATTTTTCACTGTTAGTTTACTATCTTTTTAATGGCATAACTGAGTATTAAATAATACTTAAAATCTTTATAATTTTCTGATCTTGAATTATTTCACTACTAAATCTTTTTACAAGACCCAAAGATTCCTATTGTACAACCACAAGTCAATTCATGCACAATTACAGAATGTTTATGGAAATTTTGGAAACACTTTTACACACTCTAAATTGCAAATATGTAAATGACAAAAAACAAACCAAAAAATAAAAAAAGATAATGAAAGTTTATAAAACAGTGATAAAGTTAGAGTCATGGAAGTATTTGCTTAAATATAGAATGTATTACATTTTAAGCAAATTATTAAAATGTTCTGAACTTTTTTTACAGTATCAATTTGTTAAAAATATCTTTACAAGCTAAAAAAATATCACTGTTGGTTTAACTTTAGCATCTACAATAATACTGGCCTCAGTTTCATTCTTTAAAAATATTTAAAGATGTTCATTTATTCTAATTTTTAGGATGCTAGTTTCTGTTCCTTCACTAAAGTCCAAGCAACACAGTAACAAGTTATGAGTCAGTAAGTATATCTGCAAGTTTGTCCTTTCTGAAACAAATTTTTTTGATAATGTGATATGTAGAAGTGAATTGAGGAATAATATTTGTCATGTTCCTTATGATAACAGATTAACATTAAGCACTATGCCTATCTATCATGCATCCATACTGTCTCATCGTGGAGTATTAGTATAAGCCTGAAGAAAGATAAATGATGTCAATGTGGTATATGTTGTACAACTAGTTTAATACAAAATGCAGACAAGGAAGAGAAATAAAAGGTTTGTATTAAATATACTGAGAAAATACACAGAAAATTCTTAAAACTATAGTTGTATAGTTAATGTATACAAGTCAAGCTACAACTCTTCAGAAATCAGAATGTTTTAACAATACAAGATTTTGGTTGAGTGTTTTGTCACTTCCACAGCATAAAAACTTTATGAAATGCATATTTTAATATTAAATGTATTTGCAGAAGCAAATCATACTGAAACAGACCCCTGTGATCCATTAATAAAACAAAAATTTTAACATACTTGCGCATATGTGTGTGTGTGTTTATGAATACTCCATTTAAAAAGATGCTACAGTCTATACTTTGAAATTTGTTAGAGTTGTTTACTTGAACTGCTTAGTATCTTCAGCAAACACGCATCTTTAAAAAAAAAAGACTTAACTGAAAAATTTCATTGCAAATAAAAAACTTTTTCTAAAAAGGACAGATGAGAATAAAGTTGTTTTGTTGACATGAGATATTTTGTACTTAGGGACTTTTTCTGTTCAATATCAATAAAAATATTCTTGCACCATGGACAGCTTATCCATTGGGCCCAATGTATCCATGTCCTAAATGGGCCCATAAATTGTTTTTAACTGTTTTTTTTTTTGTTCAGATGCTTGCATGAGTATTTTCATTTTACACCTCCACTAATCCTTTCCAGACAGGTCATGGGTGAAAGGCCATATCATTGAGTTTGTTGACTCGTATTCAAAATTTTATTGAACTACTTTTCATAAATTTATGTTGATAAGTTTGACATCAAACTGTAGATTATAATTCAAATTTTAGAATTGTACATTACTCAATTT
>NW_013667104.1:60976-67365 GCF_000517525.1 Limulus polyphemus
TTTTGATATTCTGCATATGAAAGCATTGTAATGTTTACTGATAATCTGCCAAATTTTGTTAACAAAAGCTTACTAATTTAAAAGTTACAGCATGAAAACTATAACAAGCACAAAATGGTTATGAGCACGTACTGAATGAACTGAAGAAAGTATTAATTGAGTTTCATATTTAAACTCAACTTGGCAAAAATCAATATGCAAGCATTTTACAAATTATAATTTTTATAGTTTTAACATTTTTATATTGTAATTAAGTTTAATTATTTTGAGCTAATTAGTATGATTTTAGCATTTTACGTAAAAAAAATTATCCTTGTTTGACGAAATAAGTGCCCCTATTTGAGAATGCATGGGCCTAGTGCATGAGATAGACTTTATGTGGAAGTTTTGACTGATTTCATCATATTGACTTTTGCATAAATGATTTTTCTTATAAATATGATTGTTGATAAATGTCATAATTTAACCCATTAATTGCTGATTTGCCATATAGGGTACGGCTTGCAAAAATTCAGTGCACATTTAGAGCAACTGCAACCAATCAGTTAAAAAGTGTATGGTGGGATTGTAGTTCTTTTTTTTTTTTGTCCAGGAGCCCATGCTTGGTTAATCTGACACCACTATTTTGCACTATATACTTGTATGCTTTTTAATTATCTCATCCCCAATCTTTCTTTTTAATTTTTAGTTAGCTTTTGTGTTGTTTATTTGGGGAGGTGAGAGCTCTTTGGTGTATAATGCCACACAAAACAAGATGTATTGTAAATTTCAATGCCATTCAGTTTTCAGAAAGATGACCCAGTCTTTCACTTGTGAATTATATTTATTTTTCTCTATTATTAATATATTTTTGATATTTTCATCACATAGTATAGCACAGGATAAATGCATTACAACAAGGCACTGTTAAAATGGTCTTTACAGTTGCTAACTCCTTGCTTTGATTGAAAAAAAAAGTTTCAAGTTTTGATTCAAAAATGAAACAAAATAAATACAACTTAATATTTTGACAAGACTGCCAAGTTTATTACTTTTCAATGTAAACTCCAACAACATGCCCTCTAATAGGTCTTCTTAAATGAGAAAAATCCTTTTAATTAACATCCTGGATGACATACATATAATTTATCCCTCACCCAACGAGCACAAGTCATCAACTTTTATATCAACTGAATTATAACCCAAATTGGCAATACTTACAAACATTTCCAGTGTTGTCAAATCCCATCAGTTCATCAACCGTGACTTTATTACTCAGGATTCTGAGAAGAAGAAAATTATCAAATTCATACTTATTTTGAAAAAAAGAGCCTTTAAGTAAAGTACAAACTTTCTTAGAATTACATTTCCAACTAATCTCATGAAATACCTTTACAGTATTAAAACCAACAGTCTTAGAAGCACAGACTTGCACATTTTCATTTTATATCTAATGGACATCTATTTTGATCAATATTCTTTTATTTTGTTTGAAACTTTTTGTACCTTTCTATGATACATATACCTATCCCTGCTATTGTTCTCATTGTTTCAAAGCCAACCAGAACCATCTCTCATACCTCTTGTCAAGGCACACACAACATCCTATTGGCTTTCTACCAACTTAAAATCTACCTTACCATTGACCATCTATTATAAATGTAGATCCCCCTACATACGGGTCCAAATGAAGGTCATTTTATCAAAATATTAATACTTTTACATACTCATATTTTGATGAGATAACATGGTTAAACGTAAGGGTCACAAAGGAGTTTTTCTTTACCATTACTATCCAAATATAGCTACACAGAGGAGGAGGAAGAAATATATATTCTGGTCAGTGAATGATCAATTAACAAACAAAAAATTAAAAACTTCCTTCACAATGCATCTATAAGGACTTACTGCTTTTTGTTATTTCAATTAGCTAAAATAATTTCAATGCTTGTCAACTAAAATGAAATACCTGGTTGCACACTAAAGTGAATTTCTTTTTTTTAAGCACATATGACATAACCTACTCTTTCAACATGACCTACATAAGTTGATACTTATGCAATAGTGTTAACATTACACTTAACTGCAAGCATTCCTCATAGTTCCATTAATTTGTAATTTTAAATACTTTAAGATAACTTTTATTAAAACTAGGTTGGGCAACATTTTTCAAAACATGAGCAAGGATGATTGGAAGGTGAATACTTCACCCACATGGGGAATCATCCTTGGCTGTGCAACTTTCCTTTTCACATGTCATCTGTATACCTTAGTATGTCTCCTCTCTATAACAGACAGCATCTAAATACCTTAACTGATTTGGCTACAGTGTGTTTTGAACATGGCTATATAGTCACAAAAAACTAGTTTGCATTTTGACCTAAATGTTTAGTTTACAGTTTAATTTTTACCCAATGTGCCTCAACTCACTTTTAAGGCCCCTCTCAAAAGCTAGCTTCCAGACTGTATGATAGACACTATCCATAAATTAGACAGTTTTTACAAAAACAAAACATGTCAGTTTGTTCTTCATTTTATTTTTCATCAGAAGTAACCAATTCTTAGTCCCTGTTGTGAGTTTCCACAAGGATTATGAAAAAAGTCTTCCCCTTTACATAGAAACAATGCAGTGCAAATTAGGTCTTTAGCAGAACAACTGCAGGTTACAACATTCATGTGCACATCTCCAGATGAGACATTGATAGTTTACCCATTTAAAGTAGAGATTGAGACTATTTACTAGCAATGGTAGGCCCTAATCCTCAACATGTTTTGTGACAAAACAGCCCATGTTTAACCATACATCATCACTGTGATATTTTTGATCACACATATGGCAAATCACTGTGGAGCAGGCACTTTGTGCTTCCCTTGTCATTTGCATTGCTATAACATGGGATGTGTTGCTGGCATATTTTGCTAAACCCATTTTAGATATTTAATTTTTATCACTGAGAAATGGCCACTAGTGGAGTTACATCCTGTCGCAGGGAGCAGTTCACGAGTTCTCTGACCAATATTCCATGCAATCTTATACATGGAAATGTATGTAGCTTTGTCCTTCATACCAGTATTGAACACGAGAGCCGGTTTTAACCTCCTCACATTGAATGTACAGTTTTGTTACATCTCTGTCTAGTATCAACATCACAACATTGCTTAAGCCTGTAGCTTTTCATAGTAGTAAACTTGATTTGCTAGTACAGTTTAATTGCCTTTGTCAGCAGGTAAGATGATGATGCTAGTTGGATATAAATATCTAGGTTCTGATATAAAGTTATGGAGTTTGTTACTTGAAATCTGCATGTCTTTCTAGAAGGAGTTAGTATAGATAAAAGGTAATGGACTAGTTGGTGGCAAATTGAATTGCTTATGTTCTCTGAGCAGATCACATAACTTCAGAAGTCTGCATCCATTAAATGATTACAAGTTTAAATTACATAGCATATTTTTCTTCAGAAGTCTTATAGTTTTAAAATTTATCAGTTCAAGTTTAATAACAGTTTGGTTGCTTTTGTCAGTTCATAAGCTGATGATGCTGGTGTCTTGTTTAAATAACTTCACAGCTACTCTCTTTACTAGCTATGTTTTACTGTTGTGTCTTGTATTGTTTCAAAGTAGTACAAATAAGGAGTTTGAATTCTTCAGCTTCATTTAGGAACAGAACAAGTACATGATTTTAAATAATGCACAATACTGAGAACTTAATTAAAGATATTAGAATAAAGATCAACTGAGACCCAAAGCCTACAAACTAGAAATATGTGGAATCACATCCTACAGAAACTTGATAAAAACATGATTCAACAAACTTCTTCATAGTTGAGAGCTCTGTGAGGGCTGAGTTACTATTTTACTATCTCTCCTCTTTTCATAAATTACAGACCTGATGAAGGACATAGCATGGAACTCAAAATGTTGTCCCAAAATCAAGAAAAATGGCAGAGATAAACAATAAACTCAGTCCACATATTCAACACATTGTTTAAACCAACTTTCAGAGAATGTTTAATACTGTTTGTTTGTAATTAAGCACAAAGCTACACAATGGGCTATCTGTGCTCTGCCCACCACGGGTATCAAAACCCGGATTCTAGCATCGTAAGTCCGCAGACATACCGCTGTGCCACTGGGGGGCTTTTAATACTGTCACATAAACTATAAAAATTACTTTTTTTATATTGAATTAACATATGAAAGTGGCATCTCACTTCAATTTCTTCTACCACATACTCAGACATACACACCTACTTGAAACTACATATGTTTGTACATTCATGTCAGAGGATTCGTTTAAAAATGTAGAGATGGCTATTACAAATTAAGAAAAAGTATAACTGGAAAGGTAAGTACAACTTTCTTTAGTTGTTTCAAAATGGTTTCTGATATTTTCTATCCCAATATAAACCAAAAATTTCACAAATTCTTCAAAATTTGCAATGTAGGAGTTATATTTTTTTCCATATTTACTGTTGATTTGTTTTTAACTCTGTCTTTTCCTGCTGGTGCTGACCCACTGATTAATTATTTCCTTTTGATATATTTGCTAAAGCCAAAGTTTTTCTAGTAGCAACTTCTTTGTGGCTGTGGAAAACTTCATATTTGAAAAGAACATATTGGGATCATCTCCCAAACTGTACATTCATTCTTGAAATGGACTATTTGGATGATTCTCCAAACTATACACCATTCTTAATGCTACTACAGCAAAGCTAAAAATACATGGCATTGTATTTTTCATTACATTTGTATTTTCCTGCCATTCCCTTCAGATAAATAGTGCCATTATCGGACTTACAACTATTTATTTTATTTTTACAGGAGAGATAATCTAACATTACATATTAGTTTTTTAATGACTGCATGCCTATTATTATGATTACTGGTAATAGCACTGAATACACTAAGAATAAGAATTCTACTATTAAATATTATACATGCAATAATTTATTGCCACTCTCATTACAAAATGGGGATTTTCTTCTTTATTTTTCTTGTTTTTAGGCTTGCTTAAATCAATCATTTGTACAGAAGATGTCCTTAATTCCTCTAGATTATTATCAGTAGTAATAGTAAAAGTGTAAGTACTATTATCAACAGAACATTTATGTCAAGTTACGGTCACAAAAGTAAATGAATTATCATCCTGCTGATGCTTTGCTGATCACAGCATTATACTCTACCAAAATCCTTGCTTTTAACTCATTTTAATAAGTTCCAAATATTTCTGCAGGTTTGTGATGAACATTTTGCCAATTTCTTTTTATAATACTTTTCAAAGTGACTCAGTTTCGTGTTATTATACACTTATCATAAATTCTGTACAAATATAATTGCAAGGCTCTGCATAGTTTGCAACACCCACATTTTACATTTGAGCTTAATGAAAGTAAACTGGTGTAAAAGTATCCCAACTGGACCTCATGCTATATTGTATTCCTATCAATTCATCTAAACTTGTTGAAAAATTACATGCACTATGTAATATTAAATAAAATTACTTTATCAAACTATTTTCTATTAATTTTATTAAAGAAGATAAGTTAATGTTTGCATCGTGTCACAGGAAAAAAAAAGCATATTTGACAGTTTGAGAATAGCACACACACTCGTGAAACAGAAATTGGGAATTTAGTGTGTATAACTGGAAATTATAATGGTATTTTGCAATTGAATAGGGTCTGTTAAGAGAGCTATACAAACCTAGGCACTATATGGTCTGGATACCAAGAATGTGGTCTAGCAGAATGAAACATTGAGTTAGAAGTTTAAGCCTACAACAGCATTTCTATAAACCATAGATTGAAACTGGTGTTCCAGCTATCCCTTCTACAACACACTTGAAGTCACCTGACTACACACTCATACTTATATAGACTTGATTTGCTAAAACATAGTCTTAGAAGCCAATGTATGTATAGAGATCATTTGTGGAAAGTCTGTGAGGATGTTTGGTTTAAGATTAACCTCATCATCCTCTGCACAAGTTTGTTACAAATACAAATCACAAAGATGGACAGTAGTGAATAACCATGGCCATCAAAGTGAGCATGACTGATAATGAAGGAAGTAGATCCAAGGGTAGCATGGATCTGGAAGATCATTCTAATAAAGTGGAATGCCCTCTGTAGAAGGAAAAGATGGTGATGATATACATCCACAAGAAGCATTTCATCTCTGATGATGATGTTTTACCACAGAAGTGTTGTGAATAACATCTAAAGAGACACAATAGCTAGAAAGGAGGCAGCAGTTAGTTTAAACAAAATTGCCCGGTATTCCCGAAAGGCTTGCTTTCTCAGCTTTACTGAGCTGCTACTTCTCTAGTAAATATACATCATATTCAAAACTACTTGTTACTGTGGGAAGATTTAATATCTGATTTTAGGATGCAGCTTAACAAACAAAAC
>NW_013667104.1:68271-72262 GCF_000517525.1 Limulus polyphemus
AGAAGTGTTGTGAATAACATCTAAAGAGACACAATAGCTAGAAAGGAGGCAGCAGTTAGTTTAAACAAAATTGCCCGGTATTCCCGAAAGGCTTGCTTTCTCAGCTTTACTGAGCTGCTGCTACTTCTCTATTCAAAACTACTTGTTACTGTGGGAAGATTTAATATCTGATTTTAGGATGCAGCTTAACAAACAAAACTGCAGATATTTAGCAAAATTAGTTGTAATTTCACTAAAATGCAGCCTTAAATAAAAATGATATGCTATAGACAACGTCTTTAAACTTGCAGACACCCCCACTTGTTATACAACTGACCAATAAGGAACAATTAGACTAATGAGAAAGGATAAGCCAAAAAAAAAAGTTGAAACCAAAAGAGAAGGTAAGACAGTAGTATACCAATGAGGAAAGATGATAGTTATGAAGTGGTAAGACAAAAATAAAATGCTTCATTGCTCTTAACTGTTCATAACATGGATATTGTTGAAGCCCAAGAGCAAAGAGAAATGAAGAAAAAGCTCAAAATGATTATTGATTACAATGACACAATGGGCACAAGTGATAGGGTAGATCATAAGGAATCAGAAAAAGAAATAAAACAAAAAAAGATTTTTTTCATCTTCTTGACCTGGCCATCTGGAATTCAGATATACCTCAAAATAGAAGGCATCAGGAAACATCTTGAGTACAGGATGGAACTGTTAAAGAAGATCACGGAAAATACCCTCTTCAGACTTTCTATTCAAAGGTGGACATCCTATAAAACAACTAAATCCACTACAAATAACAGAATGGTCCTTCCCAGACATCATACCTTCTGGTGAGAGGAAACAAGGCCCTAAAAGAGTGTTCTGCTAAAAATGTGATATAAAGGGGAAAAAATCAGAAAGGACTGGGTGTGTTGCCCCAAGTTTGAGTGTATTACACAAGAAGCTTATAAAAAGTTAAAAAATGAATAACAGGCTTGGACAAAATTTTAGAACACTAACACTACTAAAGTTATCATTACTAACACTACATTTTATGTTTTTTATTTTGTTTGTTTATATAAAACTATTATGTGAAAAGAGCTTCCTTCTTATATGCACATGTGTATGGAAATCAAGTAATAAATATTCAAAAATAAAAAATAAAAAACTAAGTTTTGTTTTTATTCAGAAAGTTTCAAATAACCATAAAACTGCAAATACAAGCAAAAAAAACATGACACTTAAGTGCTTAAAAGATATTTCTGAATAATGTATAACTACAGTTATCAAAGGCTACATTTTTTTTAGTTCATATACATTTTGTAATTTTCATAACAGTTGATGCTGTTGTGTACAGATCTAAAAAAAATACCTAAGAAATTTTCTACCTTATATGAAGCCGAAAATGGGCATCTTCTGAACATGAGCATTCATACCATCTTCCCTCTGGATCACACGCTTCATTTTCCCTTAAAGAAATCATTCGAACAAGACCAAAGGTAGAGAACTGTCGTACTGATCCTGGAACAACATCCAAATCTTGCACCCGGCCCTCTTGTAGTGCCTGAAAAGTAACTTAATGACAATAAAACTCTACTACAAATGGTAACTCACAGTAAATGACAATTATATTTTCAAATATAAAAAGGGCTATAATTGGTATTTCTGTAAATTACACAATCTGTTGAAAAGATCATAAATGGTATTACATATAGTCAAAGTGCTTAATCACGTGGCTTAAACATTCCAAGAGCAAATTAATGTCCCAGTATGAAAAATTATATAAGAAATACAAATCATATGCAACTGGTCATGTTACTTGAAAGAAGTCTATTTTCTGGACAGATATGGTTAGTCATATTGTAGTACCTTAAATAACAGAATCTGTAAAAATTTTGGAAATGCAGCCCCATACTGTTACTTAGAATTACTTTCTTTATGAATTGTTAACTCATGGATAAGATGGTATTGGATAATAATTGTTTTAGAGTTAAGGAATGATTCTAATGGAATAAATGGCAAATTCTTATCATATTTCTTCTGCTAAATAAATGTTTTAAGGAAAAATAACCCTGACTACAATTTTTTTTTATACAATAAACTTCTAGTTTGAAATTAATAATAATAGATGAATGCATAAAAAAAACTGCTTAAAATTCATCTTTTTTTAACTTGATAAAAATGATAAACAATAACTTAAAAGAAATGACAATAACTGATAGTATGCCAGTTATATTTACCTATATTCTTTCTAATCAAAAATAAGAATAGGAGAAATGTGGTTTTTAATTTCAAATTACTTTTTTGTTCTGATTAATGTTGAATTTTTCTTAGTATAGAATCATTTATGTACAAATGTTTAGGAAAATATTGTTAAAAACTTTTTAAAGCAACCTTCTTCAAAGCAGCAAGTTTGACTAGATATGCCCAGTCTCTCAGCTGAAAAAACATGGTTGTCATTAGATAGTGAGAGAGAGGAAGTTTTTACAAAAACAAATGCACATGTAAAGAGTTTGAAATCATACTGTAGAGCCCAGTTGAAGTACAATTTGCAACTGATACACACTGATATAAAAAATTTTCTATATTTAAAGAAGTTTAAGGAATTATGAAATTGGTAGACTGAGTTTTAATATCTCCAATATAAACATCATTTTTAACGCGACTATTCATTCATTTCATATTTAAGCAAAAAGACTCTTCTACTAAAGCTTTGTACTTTAATTTCATTAAGAATAAGAGAGGATTCTAGAGATGAGACACATAAAATCCTCACACCATTCTCACAACAATACTAATACATTTCCATCGACTAAAAATAATCTTCTACTTTTAAATTTGAAAGCAAGAATAATAAAAAGTACATTCCAAGTTCTCACTTTGACATTTTATTTTATTGATGGTCTGTGAGCAAGAGTTCAAATGTGCAACCTTACATTAGTGTTTTTGAAAATAGTCTGGTAAAACTTGTAAATAAAATATTACTTATGAAATCAACTAGACATGTAAAGATGAACATTTGACATGATACTACTGCACATCAAGTGCAGCTAAACACTACAAGTTAACATATACCTGACTATAGCTCACAAATAAAAAATACTTTCTCCACCTTTGCCAGAATTTTCCATCTCATCTTGGCAATGGATATACTCCTGCTAGAAGGCAATTCAGAGCTAATATATGACCTGCTAATTTCTCTGACATCTGCTTCCATGTCCAGCATTAATCAAAATCTTCAGCCTACAGAAAAAAAAAAAAGAGAGAATATTTAAGTCATTCACTCAAAGAAACTCACCTTCAGATTCTCACAATTTCAGTTATAAAGGTACAATGTTTCAAGCTCTCATTCAGACAGTACTGTTAATTATATTTTATTTAAACAAATGAGTTAAGACATTGTATGACAAGTTAAGATGTAGTTGTAGTACAATAAAATGTTAACATGCAAGAGTTTCTTATTTGCACATACTTTAGATTCATACTATGTAATTGCATAGACTGCTTTAAGGGCAGGTGTAACAAAGAATTTCATATGTTTTCAGGCCTGGAAATTGTGGTCAGAATTTGTATTTATTTACATGCTAGAGGAGTTTAGCACTGGCCATTACATAAGCTTTCCTATATGTATAGATACAATTCAAGAAAGAAACAAACTGAAGCAGACTCCTAGGGATAATATCCAGACCTGAACTTTTACATAGTCCATGTGGGTCTCACAACAATAAAGTATAGTGTGATGTATAAATCTATCCAAAACACTGAAATAAACCTACTTCAATTGATAGTCATATAAAGGAAATGGTTCATGTGTGAAAAAATGAGTTTGACTTAGTTTTTCTTTTACTTAGCATGTTTTCGCTTGGTTAATCTGTTTCTGTCAAAGAGTTTGAACCATAAGTATTTTATAATTTCCACTAGATACAAAAATGTAATTATTGTGTTAAAATAACACCACACATTAGTTTCAGTCACTACACAAATGAAGATGGGTGTGTAAAATTGGTATCAGGAATTCCAC
>NW_013667104.1:73080-80917 GCF_000517525.1 Limulus polyphemus
AATTTTCCAGTTGTAACTTTAAAGTCATAACAGAAAGTTGGAGTTGAATGCTTATAGCCACAATTTCTGACCTCCTACTGCCATTGTATACTAAAATAGATCTGAAAGATTTGATTAAAGTATTCAATGACCTGTTTGATAGTTTTATAGATACAGAAATAGATAATCCAAAATTTAAATTTACCAAAATCCAATGTAAACATATTCTTCATTTCTGTGTTTATAATTGTTACATTACTTTTAACGTACAGGTATATATAAACAAACAGTGGGAGCGAACTTCTCTTCAAATATGGCCAATTTCTATCTGTTTTTTTATGAAAATTCATTCATGAAACAGGTTTCAAATTCTAAGTCATACACATATACCTTTCCTTACACAGATGATTTAATTGCTATAAATAATCAGAACTTTCCACCAAGCTTAATATATCAAAAATAACTTATAATGGAAAAAAAAGTAATACTGATCACTTGTTTGCTAACTATTTAGATTTGGATATTAAGTTAAAAATAGCAAAGTACAATTGACTATTTGTGATACGAGAAGGGCATAAAATTTTCCCATTCTTGATCTACCCACCCCCAATAGTGTAGTGCCACATATGATGCTTCAAGGCATCATTATATCCCAATTAAAATGACTTTTAACTGTTTGTAACAATAGTAACTCTTTTATGGATAATGATATATTATTCATAAATAAACTAGTAAATAATGGTTATAAATACCGGCAATTGAGAAAACTTCTTGCACTGTTTTATAATAAATATGAACATTTTTTTATAAATAAACTTTCAATAAAGAAAATATCTATGTTGACACTAGAAGCAGTTACCAACCTCTAATCAGTAACACTAAAATTACAATTTATTCAATATAGCAGGGACTGAAAAGTAGCTGGGCTGATCCCATCCTATACTTGAATAATTTTACAAGAGGAATATGAACTAGAAAGAAAGTTGAGGCAGAGTATGTAGTTCACTTTAAGATCTTTTATACTTTATTGAATACTTTTATCATCTTTTTAGAAAAAGGTGGAGTAATCTATTGTAGAATTTTTAGGGTGGTTTTACTATTATTCTTCTACTTTAGGAACTATCAGAAATTTTAAGGGTGGAAGTTGGAAGGAACTTTAGTAGAAATATTTTTTGGGTGGTATTATTATTACTATTTTCTACTTTTAATATTAGAAGAACTTTTATTGGTAACTGCCTTCCCTGGCTGCAGACAGTGGAAGGCTGTAGGAGTTGAGACACTGTGGGTATAAGCTCTCAACTCTGTACCCTTATTTGATTTTCCGTCTGCGTTTGCATTATGACTTTAAGGTTATGACTGGAAAATTGCAATGGAATTTTGAAATAAAAATAATTTTAAGGCTTAATTTATATATATATGATCTCAAATAATGTGTTTTGATTGTAAAAAAAAAACAATAATTCAACACAATTAATGAATAACTATAGTAATACAAGCTAGAAGAAAAATATATTTCCAAAAAGTCATTTTTTAGGTTCATACAATACATAAGCATGTCTTTTCTTTAAGCCATGATTCACATTTACATGTGAAAAATAGTCCAAAAAAAAACAAGTTTTATTGTACAAAATCATTTAAGAAACAGGTAAATGATTTAACTTTGTGGAGAAGGCAAGAAATTCAAAGAAATGTTTATGAGTGAAACCAAGATACTGCTCAGTGCCAGAAGGAAACAGAGATGTCACTAAAGTATCAGGCATTTTAAGAAAATAAGTGAACATGAGTGTGCTTTGTTTCTCAAATATTGAAGAGTTTATATTCATATTTTATGTTATATTATTGTATCTATTTCCTCTATGTAAATAAAAGTTATTTTACTTAATTGATTGTTTTAGTAGAGTGTTCAATCTGTACTTGTTCAGCGTGAGTGCCGTTTTGACTTGTTGATAATAACGCTCCTCCACCTATATTACTCTCTGGTGCACATGGTTCCCCATGGTAGCATTATAATGAGACAGTACTGTATCAAAATCATGGTAAACTTCTATAGAATTTGCACACTATAATCTATTTATCTGACCTCATACCAAAGTCTTTATTACATATCTAACAGTAACATTCTCTATATTATTGTTAGATCATTGCTGAGTGAGTAGGTACTAATACATTGCACTACCCAATGAAAACATATTATTATACTTATTGGTAATTTTTACTGACAACTCACTAATTTACAAAAAAGCAAGGTCAGGACTTTATGATAGTCAAATCTGATTTATTAACTCTACCAGATAGAAAATTAATCTTGTAAGATAAGTAAATCACTCAGTAGATTATTAAGTCTATAAACAAAATATAGTTTGTGTGTGTCTCTTGTATATTAAATCTCACAGTAAAATAAAAAATGTACATTATTGGCTCTACATATTTTTTGATATAAATTAACCCACAGTTTTCAACTACTGTAATTCTCACGATTTTGAATGTATAGGGAAAGTACCTTCAATTTTTATAGTCAGTGTGTGTATGATAATCACCACAGAGTGCTAACATAAGAACATTTTGCACCTAAAATTTTATAAACTTATATCTTTATAAACCTTTCTACCGGGTCTGTAAAATAATCAAATTCTTCATGGCACAGGCCTTTAACTTTTAGACTCTTTATTCGCTGCTAATTTCTAGGGTTGGGAGAGACACACACCTTGCTTTATGTCAAACAAAACAAGCTTTATTATAAATGTTTGAAGTATGTATTATTTAATTCACATACACATGAAAAAATAACAATATCTTGAATAGAAACATCTGATTTAATGTACTAAAAAAAGAAAATAAGTTGAGAGATCTTATCTCCATAACCTAAACTTTCATCCCCAGTAGCTCTCCTCTTAACTATTTCCAACAAGTCAATATCTTTGTTTATAAAATGGAGATCAAAACTGTATACAGTATTCCAAGTATGGCCTAACTAATGATTTATATGTATAGAGAATTACTTTTCACATGTAATAAATATCATGAACCATGATAGTGATTCATAATAGGAATTACACAAAACTCTAATAAAACTTCTAATATCAGGTACCTGATGATGACAAAACCTTGAAAATTTGCTGTTGTCAAACTTATATTAAAGTTTTTCTTCATTACCCATTCAAGCCGTCTGCAAGCATTATTATATACATCTTTAATTTTACTATTCCACACCTGAACTGAAAATTGACTAGGAGGTAGGTGAGACAGCATTTTTAAGGAAAATGATAATATAGCTGAACTAAATCTTAGAAAGGAAACATACTTAAATAATAATAAAAAGAGTAAATTTGAAATTGAAAAAGTGATGGCAGCAGTCATTTTTTTACAAAAGTTTCTAATTTTCCTTTCCCTAAAATAAAATACATCTATATCATCGCTAGGAACTCTGCTCAGTTTTATTGGGAATTTTGTAAATTAATTATTGATGCTAAACTAAAAATTTTTTAACTGCAAAATAGTTGAAAAGGCCAGTTTTGTAAAGGTGCCTTATAGGGACAGCTTCTGATACAAGTTTATAATCAAATAGGGTGGAATCTTTCACTATTTGACAAGTCACTGGTCATATAGCCTTGGCCTTCAGTGTAATCTGTAATTATAGTAATAGAAGAGTCTGTGTGTGTAACCACCATAGCTCCAAGAGGAAAGAACCTAGAGACATGAAACTTTGTATGCATATTAAGGGGATTCTGAGGGTATGCACCTGGGTATTATTTTTTAGATTTGACTCAAAAAAAAGTTTGGTGAATTCTTATCTCCTAAGCCCCATAATTCTGCTTCCTGAAGGTTTGTAGAAAAGTATAATTTTTTTTCAAATTCTCACTCACTGAATGAACAATATGTGGAGGTTTTCTGCCAAATATTCTTTTTCTTTTTTATTAACACAAACATGGGAAGAAAAATACAAATAAAAGAATTAAAAAAAGTTGAATCAATCTACGTTTGGGAAACAGCAACAAATAATGGAAGAAAAATATGAATCAGAGAGTACTGGAGAATGAAAAAAATTCAAATAAAAACACAGGAAGAAAAATTAATCTGAGAAGCTTTGCTTTTAAAAAGATTTGAATTGAACTAAGTTTGGGAAATGGCAACAGACAAATCAATCAAAGAATTGGCACATTGGGGTAGCTATAACAATAATTAAGATAATGGAGATGCTTGACTGATATATTGAGGCTTCTGTGAATCATGAGGGGATCTTAGAATCTAAAAGAAAACTGATTCACTAAAGGAAAGCTTCCCTTCATAATCTATTAACTTTTTTTCGAGGTTGTTATACGTCATATGGCTTATAGAAAATGTCCAGATTTGATGTATTTAGATTATCAACAATCTTTTGATAAGATAACACAGAAAAGATTAGTTGAGAAAATCACATCTGTGGGTTAGGGGAAATACTGGTAAACTGTAGCATGGTTATATGAGAAAAAGCAGAAAGTTGTTATTAATGGAGTCCAATTACACTAACTTGTAACTAGTGGAATGTATTAAGAATGAGTGCTTGGAACTTTAATATTTTTATTATCATTAATAATATTGATAGAGACATAATTACTTTCATTAGTAAACTATTAAAGTTTATGGGCAACATTAAACTCTTGGCCATTTCTAGGTGTAATGAAAATATTGAGGCATTACAGAATGGCTTGGAGCAGTTGGTAAGCTGGCAAATGACCTTTATAATAAGTGGAAGATAATGTATTTGGGTTATCAGAATTTGGATCACATGCCCAATATAGATAGAAATCCACATAGTAACAACTGTAGAAAAGGGTCTGTGTAGGAGAATGGATAAGTCACTCGAACCACCGAGACAGTATTATGTTGCTAATAGAACTTAAGAATGTATATATATAGGCACAAGATAAATAAAAAATTGGGAATTTAAAAATCTGCAAATAGGGATCTTAAAAAAAACAACAAGTAAGCAAACAAGGCTGGAGATACTGTAGACATTATTTACTCAAACTACAAACCCATATTTTGGCTCCATGCTGTTACCTAGAATTAATTTGGTGAAATAACAATAGGAATTTGTATTTTGAGTAAATAATGTTTACAGTATTTCTAGTCTTGTTTGCTTACTTTTTTATGATCCCTATTTGCAGGTTTTTAAATTTCCAATTTTTTATTTATATTGTTTGCTCGCATTTTTTATGCTCAATTATAGGCAAAGGATTACTTGATATGGTAGCTAACTTTATACATTGTAATGATATTAAACATAGCTAGTAGCCGAGTCAATTCATGGTGATTTGCTGTAGCTACTGACTATTTGATTGCATTGATTGGAGATGTAAAGTGTTAAGCTGCAGCTGGAGATTGTCATTTAGATTTGAGAATATAGTGAGAGTTTATAGTTTCTGTGAACTAAATTCACTATATATAATGCATGGCAATGGGAAAATGTATACCTAGACTAAGACAACCCTCACTAAGCACATATATAATTTTACCAGTAAAAAAGCAGCCTTTTCAAATAAAACATACATGCCTAAAACATCGTTTTAAATAAACTTTTGTGTCTTTAAAGTAGTTATTCTATGAATGTGTGTAATAAAATTTAATATTATGAGTATTGATTTTTTTTTATATAGGGGTTGGCTTCCTAAAGACTCTGACTGTATAGCATACAAAGCATTGAGTATCTACAGGCAAGTCATCTAATATCGCCTGGTAATTCCTGTTTTACCCTGTACTTAAGCTGTTTATAGGAACACCAAATGTTTGTAAGAAAGCTAACTTCAAGGGGTAATACTAACATCGCTTACTCTAGAATTATGATGTTTTTTAGCTTAACGAATCAGCTTTTCAATACATATAGGCTGTTTATAATCCCCATTTATCATTCTTTGACATGCTGTCTGTTTGAATTGGGCAGATATATCTATGTATTGGTTTATTCATTATGTAGTCTGTAACATCAAATTCATTGCGTACCCTTGTTTCTATCAATTTAATTACTAAAAATAATTTTAAATGGTTTTAAAGTTTTATTTGTGTTTTTTCAAATAGTAAATGCTTCTGGATCCAATGAAACTGTTCAGAACAAAGTAGAGCATGTAGAGAGCTATCATTTGATATATCACTGATTCTTATTGGTCCACCCAATTCAAACCAACACCCTAGTTTTGGTTTTAACATTTGTTCACTGACAAATGACAGACAAGGGCTTCAGCAATCTTCACGATGTTTTTCAAAGCCAGTTTCAAACTAGTGAGAGTATAGTTGCCTGGAAATAAATCATGCAAATTCAGCATGTAATGGTTGGAGACGGCTTGAATGGGTAATGAAGAAAAACTTTAACATAACAGCAAATGTACAACGTTTCGACAAAGTTTTGTCATCATCAGGTATGTTAAACTTATATTAAAGTTTTTCTTCATTACCCATTCAAGCCGTCTCCAACCATTATTAGTCTAAAAGTGGGTTCCTCATCATCAAATTTAAATTCAGCATGTACTAGTGCTGTAGACATTTTCCATTTGTTGTTTGGTGTACAATAATTAGTATTTTATTTATAAGAAATCTATATATTTACAACTGTGATTTTACATTCAAACACTTTTGTGACTGGACACTATAATTCTCTGGGACTCCCTTGAACTAGGCTTTGTGAATGTGCCATTTAGTGATGATTTATTGTCTTTCAAAATTTTTAGTGCACACTGGAGGGATTTACACATTTTGATAAAAAGTTTAGAAAAAACTACCTTTATATGCCAGATATATATCTATATATATAATAATTTTTTTTTTATAATTTAACCAATGTTTCACCTTTGTGGCTTCATCATGGTTAATATATTAACCCTGATGAAACCCAAGGCAAAACGTTAGGTTAAATTATTTTTTAATATATATCTGGAGTATAAGGTCGTTTTTTCTAAACTATTGATGATTTACACTGAAAATAATTCACAATTAGTACTAACTTAGATCTAGAACCCATGCCAAACTCTTATATAAATTGTTTAACCTACAGCTACAGTCTGTAGTATAGATCATACATCTATTGTACATGACGCACTTGATTATTGACTTACAAGTTACAGTTATACTATAGTAATGATTACTCTTAACTTGAGCAGCTATCTCAGTGAAACAATCAAAGTCTAATTCTTATTCAAACTACTATGTAACTTGAATATTGCTAATATTAGGGTTTTGTTAATGTTAGGTCAAACTCAAATATATTAATAATATTATTATTACGTTAGGCCTAGATTTTCATTTGATTTGTAAGTTAAATTCTCTGGTTTCGTTCTTTCATTAAAACAGATTAATCATGTCACTCAATATCATACAAATCTACAGTAACTATTGCAATGTTAGTATTTAACACTACTTATACTAGTATTAAAAAAGTAACAATACTACTGGTACTTTTAGCTGGTATTAGTAGTAGTACTCAGGAGTAATACTGAGTAATAGTAGGACTATTTTATTAGACCTACCAAAGGATTTCGTATCTTTGATAAATTCACTGCTTTATCATTAAAAACAATATGCTATTGCTACATTCAAAATAACAATCATTAAATACACTCTTCTTCACTTTCACTTAGTTCTTATTAATAAGAATAATCTTAATTATCACATCATCCCTCCCCGTCTTTGAGATTCTATTTCTCCGTGTAGCCCCCTAGAAATATTTCGGCGATATTTTATTTTGTGCGATTAGGTTTTTTTTTTTTGTTTGTGTTTTTAAATAACGCAAAATACAGTCCAGGTAACGTTACTGTGAAAAAATGCTACAAAGTGTAACTTGGTGGAATCGAGAACCAATTCCTTTTTTTTTTTTTAAGTTCATATGAAG
>NW_013667104.1:81752-86455 GCF_000517525.1 Limulus polyphemus
AATGCCCCGAAAGCTATAAATTATAGCATGACAATATTATTGTTGCGTCAGCGAGGTCACGTGACTAGTATCACGCCACTTCTTTCTCGAACCTTCGTGAATTGTCGGGAGATTACTAGATTGGGGTAATCTGGTATATATAAGATGGTCACAACGTGACGGTACAACAGGTAGTGAGTAATTGAACTGCACTCAGGGAGTGTGTAATTGAACTCGAGCACGTGAGACGTTCTTGAGAATTATAGCGCGACTGTTGAAATTAAGTGTATCGTAAAGTTGTATTCGGACAGAATAAACCAGTTTTATTTAAGAAAGGACTTGTGTCGCTAAAGTTTAGTCGGAAAGAATTTACGGAAAATTAACTAGCGAACGGAGGCGTAACATTATAAAAAAAGGTAAGATTTACAAATTTGATCAAATAAGTTTAGAAAGAATGAAAATATATTTGAGTTGAGACGATATTAGATGAGCAATTGACAATAGCTGAAAACACTGGCAAAAAAAAAAAGATCCCCTAACAAATTTTTAAATGGTAACATAATATTTAGAATCATTAATTGAATTAGGAATGAAAAAATCGTATTTCTATTATTTTGCAATCTGTATAAAAATGAAGATTGCTCAGAAAACCTTAACAGAATTCAAGAGAAATTAAGATTATGAACACCACAATTAAAATCTAACTGAAATATTCTTTGTTTGAAATTGAGCACAAAGGATCGAAACGAAGTAAAAAGAGAAAATTTTATGGTGATAATGTTGAAAAGTCTTTGCCCCAGAGAAGAGAGCATTACTGTAAAAATAGAGATAAGGTTAGAAACAATAATGATGAATATGCAAAACAAGCCTTAGTCATTAATCAAGCCAAAGAAGAGGCTGCTACTCCGGTTAGATGAAGAAAAACTATAGCAAAGATATAAGCAAAAGCTAGGAAATGTCGAGAGATAGCTCTAAGAAAAGCTACAAGAAGGATAGGCCTAGAGCCCAGTTATCCTTGAGACTTAGCACCAAGAAAAGCTATGAGAAGGATAGGCCTAGAGCCCAGTCATTTTCGAGGCTTTGTACCGAAAAAATACTACGAAACGAGTGTACAAAAATTGAAAATAAAAAAATTTGGAAGTAGGAATGGGAGCCCAAAAGAGTAAGAAAACTAGGTAGGTATGGGCGGTAGCATTACAAAAATTAGTGGTTTTTGATATGGTGCAATCTCAAAGTGGGTGTGGTCATCGTTCTGAGAACCCTACTGAGCATGCCATCTGTTCCCATTAGATTCTCCAGTACATACCTGGAGAATATTGTAATTCTACATGCATTGAGGTAGTTCTGTTTCTTCTGAGTGTAAGTTGAAATACAGGATGAGTATTAATCGTAACTGGTGAGAGATTTAGCTGAAAAGCCCTAGGTTGGCTGAATTTTGCCAGTCATTATTTATTCCATGATGCTTGAAATGGAAAACGAGCTGAGTTTGATAGCTTCTAGATGGCAGCACATTACGGGACCATCGATATCGAGAAAGAGCTTAGCAGGTAACCTGAGAAGGTTACCAAAGTAATTTACGTGGGAGTCAAAGACAGTCTTTATAACCTATAAGAGTATGTGACGATGTGTAATGATTATATATATATATATATATATATAGATATACATAACAATATATATATATATAAAAGATATGTATATGAGTGTCATTTTGCACATGTATATGAACATTACATAAGGTCATTCATGAGTGTTGTATAATAGAAATGAATCAATTACATAAAGAAAACAAGAGTGAACAATATGTGCATGGAGACAAAATATTTGATTTTTATATTAAGAGTTTGAGAAATGACATTAACTGTGATAATTGACATGAAAGATATTACTTGAAAAATGCAGTGTATTTGTTATTTTTTATTAATGCTAATAAGATAATGTTTCAATTTCGACAGTGTAATATTTTGTAGGTAGTGAATGTTCATGAAAGAAATAAAAGTAACAAAAAGATTTACACTACCTCTGAGAGAAAACAGTTTTACTTGGGATTTTTCATAAAGAGTAATGCAATATATTATTTCAATTGGATCGAATATAAATATTCAGGAGTGGGTGAAATTATCAGTAGTAAATGAACTTCAAAGACAATAGCTTACATGTAACACATTTAAACATGTTTTACTTGATTATGGTAGAATATTTTCAATCAAGTAGGTTGAAATATTTTAAACAAACACACAGTTCCACTGAATATTTTCTTAACCTTGTCTAAGTACTAGGTGCAATAATAACACATGAAAATGCAAGCTGTAAGTATACTGGGGAGGTAGAAAGTAACGTCCACGCGGTGAAAGCTTTGTAAACGTTACCAAAAACAAGTTCTAAATTTTTAACTGAAAGAAGGCCCCTAAGGAAAGACAATGTAGGCGTTAGTAGATTCTAATGGAAAAATAAGGGTGGTATCACTTAATCTAAGTCAGCTCATGTGTGTAGGAAATATTTTGTAGTCTGGACTCCCATTTCTTCCTGCTGGAACCAGGCTCTACAAACGTGATAACCAAATGGTAGAAAGATGAATAAGGCTGGGTTAAAGTGTAAGTTGTGTTGTCTGTTGTCTTGCAGGGACAACAGAGGCCAGAATGAGAAGAGGTATTGGTCAATCAGAGACCCAATGAATCCCGAGGATCAAGAAGTTTATAGGCATTAGGGATACATCTTCTGTGGGTGATATAGCATGTGCATAAATGCAAAGCTCTTAGAAATGTCTTTTTACCCATGTATAGAGTTGTCAAATCATTTCTAACGGATTTTAAGTCAGCTTATGGTTGTACTCTAGTTGTTATAATCCGTTTCAACTTACATACCTAGCTTAACTTTTTACCAATAGTAATATACCTAATATTGCATTATCAATCTGGACTTTTGCTACTGAAGATCGAATTCTTGATTATCATTGCTTTCTTTTTTTTTTTTCAATCAGCAAGTGGTTATCCTCCTTTGTTCCTGAAAATAATTTTCTGCTACATGATAGATCATCAATTTGGTGAAGACCAGTGAAGGAGCAGCTGTGCTGTCAAACCTAAGACCACAAGAGCTGGCCTGATATTCACCATGGTTGAGCCCATAAAGAAGTGTTGCTGGCCGTTACATTGGACATGGAAGAGTTTGCCACATCTGTCAATGAGTTGGAGCCCTGAAGTCTCCAGAGGCCAAGCATCCCCAATTGGCAATATTAGATGTGATGCAAATCATGTCTCTAGTAGAGTATGGTCATCGAGGGAATCACATTAATGACAATCTTGTTGACTTTGAAAGAGCCAAGCCTTCAAGCACCCCAGCAGCTATCTATGCTGACACCAAAGGAGGAGCCAGATCTAGCAAGGAAGAAGTGTGACCTGCTGTTAAGATGTCCCATTGGAGGGTGCAACATATTTACTCATTGGTATTGCGGAATTGTGATCTTTCCTTTGGTGGGTCATTACATCTTAAAGCCAAAAAAAGACCATCCCATAGTTTGTAATTCTAACAAATGAAGAATTGGGTACATTAGTTTTACAGAATAATTCAAATAGATATATTAAGATTTATAATAAAAAATAATCAAATTTGGTGTTAATTTTTCACGAACTATTTATAGTGTATAACTATAAGTTAGCTCATCAATTTTTTATGACTCCTGGTGGCTCGGTGGTAGGCTTGCAGGTTTATAATTCTAAAATTTGGGGTTCGATCTCCGTAGCTGCCACAGAACAGACAGTTCATTATGTAGTTTTATGCTTAACGATAAACCAACCCAACAAAAAAAAACTGCACAAATTTCTTCATATTCCAACAACTGGTTGTTTTTTTGTGATTTTTACTACCTTGTTAGTTGCCAGGTGGATATATTTCTCCAATAAGAAGCCAAAGTTACTAAATAATTAAACTAAAATTTATTAAACCGCGACCAGAACTTACTAAAAACAAATTTACCTTTACATGCTACTCGAAAAAAAATTAGAAACTGGGTTTCAATACCCGTGGTGGGCACAGCACAGATAGTCCATTATGCAGCTTTGTGTTTAACTACAAAAAAAAAAAACAAAAAACAAACAACAAGACAGACAATTTAACTATTGGTATAGGAAGCAAATTTATTTTTGTTGTAAAATATATTTTCAATGTTGTAATTTAAATATTATTTCGCTAAAGAGAGATCTTCATTACATAATAATGATCACATTTTAAAATAGAAATTTAGTGTAGTGAGTAAAATGCAAGTTTGTTTGTTTGTAATTAAGCACAAAGCTACACAATGGGATATCTGTACTCTGCCCACCACGGGTATCGAAACCCGGTTTCTAGCGTTGTAAGTTCGCAGACATACCGCTGTGCCACTGGGGGGAAGGAAGCAAGTAATAATACAAATACCAAAGTCAGTGAATTAATCAATTAATCTGTTCAGTTAAAGGTTATTTGAACTGTGGTAACTCGAGGATTGGCAAAAACAGGATATTTGCGCATCTCGTATGCATGTGTGTTTCCAACGAGTGTAACAATTGGGCCACAAAGATTAAGACCAACATAGACTTCACAGAGAAAGCAAATGCTTATAGAATGCAATACAATAGCAGAGAATGAGCAGGTGATGATGTGTGTGTGCTTTAAATGGAAAGTGCAGGACCAACAGGAGCTAAGGAAGTCTTTATTATAACAAAAGGCTCTTGATGGCTTGTAAGCTCCCC
>NW_013667104.1:86799-93720 GCF_000517525.1 Limulus polyphemus
TTCTTGCTATATGTCAAACTAGTACATCCATGAAGAATCTACGTTAAAATCTGTAGAAAATCTATATAAAATCTACCGAAAATCTAGTTAAATCTGGTAAAAACCATATACAATCTGCCAAAAATCTGCTCTTCCAACCTCCAATATTGCTTTAAACATGACAATAAACTCTGGAGTTTTTAACGTATGAAAACAGTGATTAGTGCGTGTTAGATCAGTTGGAAGAGTCCACTCACACTGTTTTATGATTGATAGACAAGAATAACTAAACTTTGTCAATTAGAACCACAAAAAAGAGGATCACACAATAGGCACCCATTCTCAGCTTGACTCATTTAACCCCTAGATAAAGTTATGAATCTCCTTTGTTAATAACACGTTCCAGCCCAGGAAACAGTAAAAAAAAAAAAAAAAATACTGTTAAAAAAATCGAACATTCTTTTCATCCATATATACTTTAATCCAGGGGTGAAATTCTCAAAAAATGGTAGAGGTACTCAGCTGGGTGAAGTGGACCTGTTTTTGAAAAAAAACAATCTACGTGTAAACATAAAAAAACTACCAAGCAGCTCAAATAAGTCCCGATAGTAGTATCGCTTTAACAAATAAGTTCCGGTACTCTGTACTGGTGAGTACCGGCAGAATTTCACCCCTGCAGTTTAATCTTCATAAAAAATATTAGGGCCGAGTATGGCCAATAAGTTAGCGTACTGGACTATGAATACTGGAGTTCAAGGCTTTCGTCTCGTTGCCGCCTAAAACCGCGTTCCACATTTTGGGGCCTTGGGTAGGTTATACGATCAAATCCCACTATTTGATTAGAGTATCCAAAAAGTTGGCGGTGGGTGTTGTTGAGTAATTGCCTACATTTTCTTATATCAGGTCAAAATTAGCAACGTATAGCGCTGTTACGTCTCAGTTCGTTATTTAATTTTTCTGTAAATTCGTTCCGACGAAACTTTAGCGACACAAGTCCTTTCTTAAATAAAACTGGTTTATTCATTCCGAATACAACTTTACGATACACTTAATTTCAACAGTCGCTCTATAACAAACGCTATAATTCTCAAGGAACGTCTCACGTGCCCAAAATATTCTCTCTGTCAGCATACATTCAATTACTCATCCACTGTTCCGTCACGTTGTGACCGTCTTATATATACAAGACATATCTAGTAATCTCCCGACAATTCACGAAGGTTCGAGAAGGACGTGGCGTGATACTAGTCACGTGACCTCGCTGACGCAACAGCGCAGATAATCCCTTATGGGGTTTTTTTTGCGCCAATTTTATGGAACGAACAAACGTACAAAATTAAGAACTCAAGCAAACATTCATACCACTGCTCATAGTTGTTTTTACAGTATCATTCCGTCATCATTATTCTTTAATTACTTTACTTTTACACCAGGGATATCATTTCATTAAAACCTTATTTATCACAAGGTAATAACATAATGTACTAAATGTACTTCCGCAGAGTCCCCGAAAGTGTTTTGTTTCAACAGTAAATAAAACCAAAATTAAGAGTAACAAATATTTTTATTTCTTGCTTTTCAAGTTCCCATGTCATGCTGTGTTATAGACTACAGAGTGCATAATTCTTCTCGTGATTCATGGCATGTGCACGCTTTACTGATGTTACGACAATACAAATTGCAACGTTGAGCGTCCTTTATGTGACGCTATTTTAGTGCTTACTCTCTAACAGACAGACAACACACTTCTGTATAGTGCTGGGAGTGGTTAAAACAGGTGACTCCTCTAGACGGTCTTCAGCCCCCTTTCGGAGAAATTATCATGTGATTTCAAAGGGAACTTTCTGCAAAAATATATAATGCTATAAGAAATTAAACCAAAAACTTCTCTATTAAATTTCCATGAACGTCATTGAACTATATCAAACTCGTAATACTTAAAGAAACAAAACTGTCTTTCACAAACACATAGAACTCACTGCAGTGGAAACCTGGCAGTTAATAAAAATTATTTTTGTCTTTAAATGTTCCTCTTTAATTTTAATTGTGTTTCATTATAAATTTAAAATATTTAATTTACGATTTATTAAAGTTCAACGGCCATACAAAATAGTGCTCAGTGTTTAAACTAAACCGACACTGTTAGTCAACGGAATAGCTAGTTCCAATTGTCTTGTAAAGACTGTAGTATAAGAACGAAGCTGAAAAATGTTACGAATTAAAATTCGTGACATTTACAGTTAATAAAGGTAGGTTAAGACATCTGATAGTCTAAAATACAATGAAATTAGTTAAGGCGGAGTACTTATAAATGCTAATAATTTGATCCAGGGGCTGTATGCAGTTGTTCTGCGTTACGGTTAATCTGTCGCTGCCAGGAACCACCTAGCACAAGCAACCACGGTACAGGAGTCGCAAACAAGGCGTATAGATTGTATTTGCACTTCTAAATGACGTCCCTGTTCTGCACATCTGTGGATGCAAGCCTTTTAACGAATAAGGATTGTTAACATTTTGTGTATTATTTTTTATATACTAATTTAGCATTATACACTTTACCATGTGTCATGCAAATAAGTTTAATAAATTAATATGTAATTAACTGGGATATTTGAGAGATCAAAATCCTAATAATTTATCTTTAGTGTCAAAGGCAGAAACTGAACATGGGTCAGCGTCTTCTAAAGCAATAAGCTATAATTATAGGTAGAACACTAGGTTTTTGTTCTTACAGTTCTAGCGACATCCATTTTAACTTACTAACGGCCACAAGAATCCGATTATGGTAGCTCTATCGTATTATAAAATATGTTTGTAAATTAAAGTGTATGGTTATCCATAATATAAATATAACGGGTTTTTAAAGCTGCACTATTTTAACTAAATAATGGCCACTTAGCGATCCGTTTATGATAGCTCTATGGTATTATAAAACATGTTTCTAAATTAAAGTGTAATGTTATCCATAATATAAACAAGATAAATAAAAAATTGGGAATTTAAAAACCGGCAAATAGAGATTGTAAAAAATGTAAGGAAACTAGGCTGGAAATACTGTAGATTTGTAATTTGAATTAATAATGTCTACAGCATCTTCAGTCTTTTGTCTATACTTTTTATGATCCCCATGTGCAGGTTTTTAATTTCACAATTTTTGTATTTATTTTGTTTCCTGGCTTTGTTTATACTCAACTATGAGTAAATAACAACTTGATATAGTAGTTAACTGTATACATTGTAATGATAATAAACCTAGCTAGTATTATTATTTGCATAATAATGGGCAAATATATGTCTTCACTTAGACACAACCTCCACTAAGCGCGTATAAAATTTTACCTGTAGAAAAGCAACCTTTTCAACTAAAACATACACGTCTAAACATCGCTTTAAATAAACCTTCGTGTCTTTCAAGGTAATTATTCTATGAACGTTCTTAATAATATTTAATATTATGTGTACTGTTTTTTTACTCCTTCACTTCATATGTAATATAGGGGTTGGCTCACTAAAGACACAGATTGTATAGTGCATAAAACATTGAGTATCTACATGTTACAATCATCCAATGTTCATCTATAATTGGCTGGTAAGTCCTGTTTTATCCTGTACTTAAGTTTTTTTGAAGGAACACTAGGTCTGTAAGAAAGCTAACTTCACGGAGTAATGATAACATCGCTAACTCTAGAATTATGATGTTTTTAGCTTACGTAAAATATAGAAGAAACAAATCGACTTTCTAATACCCCTACAATCTTCGAAGTTTATTATTTAATATTCTACAAGAGGTTTGGGTGCTATATACCAAGCCACTTTTGTTGCAGGCTGGCAAGAGAATAATAATAATAAGAATTACAAACGGGCCGTTTTGAGTGGGTGTTCTTTTCCTTGTGAATCTAACATGTGTGCTTTTTATATGTGCACAGCCTTAGCAGTCCACAGTAAAGGTTTTAAAGTGTTATTTGGATTGAATCTTTACTGTTTAAGGTAATGTTTGGCCCAAACGTTCTATTAGGGTTTTGTGCAGTTTCTTGCGAATCCTGTTATGAATCATTATCGTGGTTCATGATATAACGGGTTTTTAAAGCCGCACTATTTTAACTTAATAATGGCCACTTAGCAATCCGTTTACGGTAGTTCTATCGTATTATAAAATATGTTTCTAAATTAAAGTGTATGGTTATCCATAATATAAATATAACGGGTTTTAAAAGCTTTTTCTAAAATGAGGAAAGAAACAACTGGGACTAAATCAGTGAATTCAAAAACTGATTTTTTGTGTTTGTTGTACTTCTTGATGCAGTGAAAGTCTGAGATCGTAGTCTCAATATTAAATTTTAATTAATGTATTTTAAATCTGACTCCTGTCGTCTGAACAACAATAATAATAGCCCCCCTCCCACCCCTAGTGGCACAGCGGTATTTCTGCAGGATTATAACGCTAGAAACTGGGTTTCTATACCCGTGGTGGACAGAGCACAGATAGCCCATTGTGCAGCTTTGTACTTAACTGCAAAAACAACAACAACAACAAAAAAAAAAAAGATAATGATAAAAGTACTGTGGAAAGTTTTCCTTGTCATTTAATAATTGGAAACTTTCGCACAGAAAAGTCCAGATCTGATTTATTGGGTTACGCCTTATGTGTCTTTCAGTACTATTTTCCTTGTATTAAAAAACGGACACTAATCAGATGAGCATACATTTTTACTAAGGAACTGACAAGACATTACTGTTGCTTGTAAGACAATATTACCGTCAACAGCTTGAATTATTGATGGTTTAAGTCTCATATTGTATCTTCGAAGTTTTACCATACATGCAATGTAAAAAGGAAGTTGATTTTGGGAACCACAAAAATATATGTGTAGGAATATTACTAGATACACGACAATTTCAATTTTGATTTGGAGTTTAACGCAACTAACTGAAAAGGAAGTTTTCAAATACTTCTTAAATTTAACAATCGGACACATAACTCAAACGTTTTTGAGAGTGTTGTACATTTCCAATAAAATTACGTTAACTATACAAATATAAGGCAAACTAGAAGACAAGCTCAATTTTGTTTGAATAATTTCGAAGATTTATTCGGCTGTGTATGCTTTAGATATACAGCAGTAGAATCGGAGAGTGGTGTTTTGTGACTGAAGTAAACAATGCAAATATGCATAACATAAAAGTAGCTAACCTATTTTTTATGCGTTACTTTGAAGAAATGACCGATACATATTACTATTCACTACATGGGGGCCCGGCATGGCCTGTTGATTAGGGAGCTCGACTCGCAGTCTGCGAGTCACGGGTTCGAATCCCCGTCCCACCAAACATGCTCGCCCTTTCAGTTGTGGGGGCGTTATAATTTGACGGTCAATCCCACTATTCGTTGGTAAAAGAGTAGCCCAAGAGTTGGCGGTGGATGGTGATGACTAGCTGCCGTCCCTCTAGTCTTACACTGCTAAATTAGGGACGGATAGTGCAGATAGCCTTCGTGTAGCTTTGCGCGAAATTCAAAACAAACAAACAGTATATGGGCTCCGTTACCTTGATTACCAAGATGCTTTTCTAGAAATTGTGTTTGTTTTTTATTTAGAACATAGCTGCACAATGGGATCTCGGTGCTGTGCCCGCCGCAGGTATCGAAACCTGAATTTTAGCATTATAAACCCCAGGCTTCCTCTGAGAGACCAGGGGAGAGCTATATTACGCATCAATTGTTTTGCGTGATTAACGATAATTTTTTTAATGAATTATTTGATTAAATTAATACCTAAATATATTAATGATCTATTGATGCAGCTTTCACAGAAATTTTATAACTTCTTCGAATATTTTCTGTGCTAATGACAATTAATTCTTATCATTATGCATTTTCAGCCTTTATGATATTATGTTATTTTGAATTAATCTTACGAAAACTGGAATTTTTCGCTTGACGTGTTTTAGTTCCAGTTATATTTTCTATGTGAAATGAATTGGTAAATTAAGGAAGGTGGTGTGATATTTCAAATATTCTTTAGGACTGTGGTGTGATATGTCAGATATTCTACAGGAAAGTGGCGTGATATACCAAATATTTTACAGGAAGGTGGTGTGATATTTCAAATATTCTTTAGGACTGTGGTGTGATATGTTAGATATTCTACAGGAAAGTGGTGTGATATACCAAATATTTTACAGGAAGGTGGTGTGATATCTCAAATATTCTTTAGGACGGTGGTGCGATATGTCAGATATTCTACAGGAAAGTGGTGTGATATACCAAATATTTTACAGGAAGGTGGTGTGATATTTCAAATATTCTTTAGGACGGTGGTGTGATATGTTAGATATTCTACAGGAAGTGGTGTGATATACCAAATATTTTACAGGAAGGTGGTGTGATATTTCAAATATTCTTTAGGACGGTGGTGTGATATGTTAGATATTCTACAGGAAAGTGGCGTGATATACCAAATATTTTACAGGAAGGTGATATGGTATCTCAAACATTTTTCTATTAAAATTTCTCTGGTCGATTGGACTTTCTTGTGCTTGAAGACTTCAAAACTATAGCAATAAAATTGTAATGTATTTCTAGTTGTTTCAGAACTTTCGCGCAAAACTAGTCAAAAGCTATTTGCTATCCAAAGAGTTGACGGTGGGTGTTGTTGAGTAACTGTCTACCCTTCGTAGGGTCCCCGAAAGTGTTCTGTTTCAAGATTAAGTAACATAAAAATTAAGTGTAACAAATGTTTTTATTTCTTGCTTTTCAAATGCATATGTCATGCTGTGTTGTAGACTACAGAGTGCGCAATTCTTCACGTGATTCATGGCATGCGCACGTTTTACTGACGTCACAACAGTACAAATTACTACGTTGAGCGTCCCTTATGTGACGTAATTTTAATGTCTACTGTCTGACAGACAAACAACACACTTCTATATATTTCAAATTCGATG
>NW_013667104.1:94330-97764 GCF_000517525.1 Limulus polyphemus
AAAGCGTTGAGAAAAGGTTTTTTAAGCTTAAGATTCTAAGGATGACAAACCTTTGTCGAAACGTTGTACATTTGCTGTCATGTTAAGCTTATATTAAAGTTTTTCTTCATTACCCATTTAAGCCGTCTCCAGCCATTATTACAACAACAATGATACTGATGATGACAAAACCTTGTCGAAACGTTGTACATTTGCTGTCATGTTAAGCTTATATTAAAGTTTTTCTTCATTACCCATTTAAGCCGTCTCCAGCCATTATTACACTTCTATATAGTGGTGCGAATGGTTAAAACAGGTGACCCCTCTAGGCGGTCTTCGGCCCTCTTTCGGGGAACAACTGCAGAAGCAATTCTCACTATGATTATTTGCTTAATTCGTCGTGTTTTTTTTATCTAACGAAAAGTTAATGTGTAGCTGTTTTATAAACCATATGTAAATAGATTTTATCTCATATTTACATTTTCTTACTGGCAGAGTAGCATATAAGGGGATCTTTGCAACCTAACGGTTAGGATAAATTTGTATTGGATCCACAGAAGAAGAAAACGCCAATAAACTGCATAGCGCCATCTGTTGAATAATAAAGAATTCATAATAGAATTTCGAAATAAAACATCCTACGTTAGATTATATGATAAAACTCGTTAAAAGATGAAAAATGTTTTCAACATTCCACGTTTCTTATTATAACAAATTAAATTTAATCTATTTAGATTACGTCATATAATTTTTTTTCATCATCATTCCTATTGTGCTTAATTTTTTAAAGTTATTTTTGTATAGAACAAACACTGATAGAAACGAACTGGAATCCGCGAAGAACAGAAGAAAATTCTGGATAGTGTGCTTATTGTTTATATTCATATAAAATCTCGATTTTAAATTTTCAACTTTGACATAACTACTAACCATTTTAACGTTTTCTAATTGAACATTAAGTATACGACAATCTAATGGACTCGATATTTGTGGACTGATAATCAATTATGAAGAAACAGTGTGTTTGTGAAACTAATCCTTCACTGTTTTTGTTATAAGTATTTCGACATTAAGATACTTTGGAGATTTTAAGTTACATTACACTGGAATTATAGATTTTTTCACAATTCCATAAGTAGCTTTAGTGACACACGATACTCTTGTGTGTCTGTACGCATCTTGCAGTACCATACACACAGACATCTTTATATATAGCGCCTAGGGCCTACTAGCCAATCAAAATCCAAGCAACACGATAATACGTACTTGTTTGTGCGTCGTCCCTGTGATGCATCTAGCTGGCC
The DNA here is from genome assembly GCF_000517525.1 of Limulus polyphemus. NCBI lineage: Eukaryota > Metazoa > Arthropoda > Merostomata > Xiphosura > Limulidae > Limulus > Limulus polyphemus. The sequence goes on from NW_013667104.1 coordinate 95,614, forward strand.
GGTAGTGGCGCCAGAGCCTTTGTCGCGTCATCGTAATTCTTCGAGTTACGTACCAGTTCAGTGTGACATCCTGTACCCTTCCTTGCGGCAAAACAGCTATCTTAGGATGAACAGGTATGGCTTAGAGTCACGTGCACTTTTTCTTGTCTAGCTGATAAACCCGTCTTCATCTATGATGGCTTTCCGTCAGTAGGTAAAATAAGCTTAGTAACGTAGCCTGTTCGCTATCAACCCTGGCTCTATTACAACAGAACGTGTTGTTTACTGTAAGACCTGCAGCTGCTCACTTCTGGCGGAGTTTAGGGATAGCACATGTTCTCTTAACTACAGTATAGCTAGGGAACTTGCAGATTTAACGACAAAGAAAGCGTTTCAGAATATATGTTGGCACATGCGACATGTTGTTGCAATGATCAGAAAAGAGAGTGGGTTGGTGAAGAACTGTGTAAGGAAAAATAGCGTCGACAAAACTAATCATAGGCATAGTGTAACATGGTGTTCGTGTGTCGCCTACAGTTATTTGCTTCAGATCGCTAGCCAGAAAGATGTGCGTTTGATCCCCATTTTGTTTTTTAGATTGCTTTATTTATTCTGTTGGCACGGGCGCTTATTTGTCGGATGTAATGTAACACTACACTGAGCGTAGCGAATAGTATATTTAATGTACCAGCTGAGCATAGGACAAAAAAATTATGTTTTATTTCCTGTCGCTAGACTCTTGATAATATTATGAACTATAAGTACCTTGAATCTCCTGTAGAGTTGCAGATCTTTCTCTTGTTCTTGTCTTTGTATCGGTATGCTTTCATCTTCTCTCCAAAGGTACTAAAAACTAAAACGATACTAAATATACTTGTTAAGGAGAAAGGGCGGGGAATCTTACACGGAAACAAGTGCTTAACTTTTCACTGGGATAAATGACCTAAACTTCTCAATTGAAAAATGATACCAAACCATGCAACTAAATGTGAGTGGAATCAGTAAGTATTTGATTCATGTCATTACACACACTTGGATTTAAAAGACAGTTCTCGACTGCTCGAGACATTTTTTCTCTAATTGTTAACTAAGTTATTAAGAGTTTAGCATATAGCTTGTTTGAAATGATCGAGATTATTTATGAAACAAAAAAAAAGTGAAAAAAAAACAAAACCCAACTACAACAATGTATCCAACCTGACAGAACTACTACTAATATTACAAACTTGTTATATGTTCCATAGTTGATATTACCATTGTTGGTGCTACTACTGTACCGAGATAAACTGACATTTTACAAAGAGAAATATATATAGTTTACAAAGTTTTGAATGGGATGACACCCACTACAGGTAAAAAATTATAATACATTTTCATAAGATATTTCTAGTAAAAAAAATAAGACTATTTTTAGTTAGTGTGGTATTCGACTGACTGACATCCGCTAAGGTTATGGTAAATACTTAAAAAAACAGTCATGAAAGTTCAACGGATATTCAACAGATGTATATCCCTTACAATTACGGTGAACAACTAAAACGAATCTAGAAATAAAAGACCATATGATACCAAATGTAACTTCTTTTGTTTTTTGTATTTGTGTGTGCTTATTGGACTTTCAAAGTTACTCCTTTTAACTTCTTAAAGATCGGCCCGGCATGGCCAGGTGGTTAGGGCGCTCGACTTGCAACCTGAGGGTCGCGCATTCAAATCTCCATCACACCAAACATGCTCGCCCTTTCAGCCGTGGGGGCGTTATATTGTGACGGTCAATCCCACTATTCGTTGGTAAAAGAGTAGCCCAAGAGTTGGCGGTGGGTGGTGAAGACTAGCTGCCTTCCATCTAATCTTACACTGCTAAATTTGGGACGGCTAGCGCAGATAGCCTCGTGTAGTTGTGCGCGAAATTCAAAACAAACAAATAATCTTAAGGATCGTTCCACTGAAACACAAAGTGTACAGCTATAGAGAAACACTTTCGAATAAGCTGTAAAGTAAAACGTTGGGTATCCATATAATCCAAAACAACAACAAAATTCGGTGTTAAGTTTAGGTTATTTCTAGAAATAATAAGTCTTTTATATTTCAATATGCATTACAGAAATTAAATAATTAAGACGAGTGGAATATCAGTTGAATTGCAACGATAACTTAAAGCCTCTACAATTACAC
>NW_013667104.1:98504-105806 GCF_000517525.1 Limulus polyphemus
TGCAATTCAACTGATATTCCACTAACTTAAAGCCTCTACAATTACACAAAACAGTAAAGTGAAATCATCGTTGCAATTCAACTGATATTCCACTAACTTAAAGCCTCTACAATTACACAAAACAGTAAAGTGAAATCATCGTTGCACTTCAACTGATATTCCACTAACTTAAAGCCTCTACAATTACACAAAACAGTAAAGTGAAATCATCGTTGCACTTCAACTGATATTCCACTAACTTAAAGCCTCTACAATTACACAAAACAGTAAAGCGAAATCATCGTTGCACTTCAACAGATATTCCACTGGCATACACCCTCTTGCGCAAGCTACAACTTCAGTGAGCATTTAAGTAAAATTGCTGCTATATAAAATGATATTGTTTCCTGATCCATTCTGAAATTACACTGGACAACTGAAATAATATACTTACAGTTCATCAGGTACTATTCTAAATTAAACTCATTAAAGATACAATGAACAGTTAAGATAAATATTTTCAGTTCAAAAGACATACAGCAGAGTTACACCTGCTACTGTAAACAGTTAGGATGTATTTATATAGTTTACGAAATATCCACTGACTTATAGACGCTACATTTTTAATGATCAGTTGAGGCAGATCTTTACAGTTCTTAATAAACTTGCTTATACGTATTACAGACAAAATGAACAAATAAGATAAATGCTTACAGTTTATATAACATTCTATTGGCTTGTAATCTGCTACAATTACATTGAACAATTAAAGAAATATTTACAGTTCAACAAATATTCCACTTATCTATGCTTGCTACAGTATCAGCTAAGTAAGGAGAAATTAGTGTGAAAAATACACATGTAATAAAACAATGCTGTGTTTATTTGTTGCTAAGCGCAAAGAGCTACACAATGGACTATTTGTGCTGTGCCCACCAATGATATCGAAACCCTGTTTTTAGCGTTACCATTGAGTCACTGGGGGTGGGATGGGGGGCCTAATGTTGGGTTATTAATTCTTACCTAAAAATCTGATTTGTAAATGACTTAAATAAAGATTGATAATAATTACAATTCACTTGCTTAGTCTGATTAACACCATAACAGTTGTTGTTCATGTAAAGTGATGATACGTACAGCGTCTGTACCACTACTACGTCTATCATATCCCAGCCGGCTTGATGAACTGTGGTATTAGTCGCTACTGGATATAGCAGACGTAAGTATGGTTAACATATTATAATGTATTTTATTTTACTTTCATTCATGGGCCCTTAGAATTATTCTACAGTTATTACAATTAATAATTGATTACAGTTCACAAAGTATTCCGCTACAATTACGGGGAATAATTAGATAAATTTTCCTACTTCATAAGGTAAGTAATTATAATGCCTCGTGAATAAAGAGGTATGTTGACTGTTCACTTTAACCATATCAGGGGTAAGTCGTGGAATATATGAAATGATAAAATGTGAAATAAAATAAACGGCAAGTAAACAAGAGAACACTGACCTGTTTACAAACACTGATCGATTTATGTGAATTGATAGCTTAAGGGTTAACAATAACCAAATTAAACAGAGGAACTTAAACTTGTTTATTAACACTCACTAGTGAATGGAATAATAGCCCAAATTAACAATGACTATAATAATAAGTTTGTTTTAACACGGAGTGTGCGAAATGGTAGCTAAAATTAAGACTGCCCAATTTACGTGAATGTGGTTAACACTGACTAGAGAATAACAAGCGAAAAGTGAAAAAGGACGAAATTAGCTTGTTTGTTTTTGGTATCACGAAAACACATCCAGGCATAATAATGGTTGGAGACGGCTTGAATGGGTAATGAAGAAAAACTTTAATATAAGTTTAACATACCTGATGATGACAAAACCTTGTCGAAACGTTGTAAATTTGCTGTTACGTTAAACTTATATTAAAGTTTTCTTCATTACCCATTCAAGCCGTTTCCAAGCATTATTAGTCCCAGAAAGGGTTCCTCGTCATCGAACATCTAAGCATAATTAAACACATTTAGAACTATAAAGTGGTTTATATGCCAACACTGAACAGTTTTAAGTGAGTGTACGGTACATTAGATAAAACTACGTGCCCCAAAGTGAACAAAGTAATCATGGCATCTAGCATCAACTAACGATATAAATGTATAAGGTATGTTAGATAAAACAAGATATGCCACATTCTGTCCTTAATAACGAATGAAGTGAAAACTGACAAATATACAAATATAGTATTTGAAATGTGATGGGTCATTTGGTTAGAACATTGCGCTCAGTTGTCACTCCTGAAAATATCTAATTTCGCGAGACGGCGTGCCACCCTGATATACACACACATACACTACTACTATTATAATCGAAGCTGGAATGCCAACGTCAGGAGGTAAGGTTTACTTACTTCCCTCAATGGTAGGACCTTATTTTCGTTGGAATGCCAACGTCAGGAGGTAAGGTTTACGTACTTACCCTCAATGGTAGGACCTTATTTTCATTTTACATTTCTTTAAACAACAATCGCCTTCCCACAACTGACTGCAGATTGTAAAGAGTAAGAAATATGGGACGTTGTGGGCTTGAGCACCCACATTTTGCTCTCCTAACTTATTCTTACTTATTTTATGTTTATTTTTCTTTCTTTAACATGTGAGACTAGCGAACGGAGGTTGAGACTGGTAGACGATTTGTTTGTTTGAAGTTAAGCACAAAGCTACACAATGGGCTATCTGTGCTCCGCCCACCACGGGTATAGAAACCCGATTTCTAGCGTTGTAAGTCCGCAGACATGCCGCTGTGCCACTGGGGAGCACTGGTAGACGATGTATCTACACCGCAATGTGGGTTTTGCTTCCGTAGTCACCTCGAAAACCCAGGGTACATTTTATATCCCACATTATAGACTGTGTCCTGATGATCTTTTTAACATACGAAGCGTTTTTGTTGTAGTTGTCAAGGCTTGTTTTGATAATTAAAATGTTTTTTTCGTCACAGATTTGATCTTGCTGTTTTTAACTCTGTCCTTCCTTTTGATGTTAACATTTACTTAACTCTTGAAATAATGTTTAAATATATATGTTTAAGTAAACAAATGAATATTTACGTGTTTACTAAAACCCGTCAGTATGTGCGATATACATTCCTATACTAATGGTGATCATTTTGTCCACGTGTACCGCACACTAGCTAAAACAAGTTATGTATATATAAGCAAACAGAGGTTGGTTGTTGGTTTGTTGAATTTCACGCAAAACCACTCGACACTATCTGCATTAATCGTTCCTAATTCTGGAGTCATAAGCTAGAGGGACGGCAACTAATAAACATCACCCACCGCCAACTCTTGAGCTACTCTTTACCAATAAATAGTGGGAGTGATGGTCACAATGTAATGCTTCACGGCTGAAAGGGCGAGATATTCGGTGACGGGTTTCGTTCTCGCAACCCGTAGATTGCGAGTTGAGTGCCATAACCACTAGGTTATGCAAGGTCAACAAAGGAACACTGGCTTATTTACCAAAAGTTATCAATTTATGTTAGTGTATGGATCATTACATAAAGCTAGCGAATTAAAACTAGGCGAAGAAATCCTAGGTTGTTTACTAACAGTGACTGATTTAGAAGTGTCCAGATTATTAGCAAAAGTAAGTGGTAAACAACACCAAGTTGAAGGTTTGCTTTCAAACGAGGGTCAGTTTAGGCTTAACGGACAGGTTGATCGGCCAAGTAATTGCGGTGACCAAAAAGTTATGAAATAGAAAAAAGAAATGCAGCGAAAAACAAAACTTGTTGTAATGTGTTAATATACGCATAGACATTGGAACCAGAATGTAGAGGGCACGTGTTCCAATAATTAAATTGGAGCCAAAATACCATTGCTCCCCCCACGCTCACACACAATATTTTACTAACAACAATTTTGTATTTAGTTTTTCTATGCCAGCCGAAATGAAAGGAGATTAGTTCTTTGATTAATTCTAAACAATACGCTGTTAGTAACTTATTATGCATCTTTATAACGCGTATACTTGTTATTATCTGAAACATTCTTATTAATTGTATTACTTTCGATTTTGTAATACAGAGCAAACAATTTAATTGATATTTTGTCTGTTTTTTGAAGGTACACTGTACACTATAGTACTTGATACTGTGTGAAATTGTTGAATAATATTTTAAAGCGTTTTATTGTTTGTCTGTTTGTTTTGAATTTCGCGCAAAGCTACACGAGGGCTATCTGCGCTAGCCGTCCCTAATTTAGCAGTGTAATAAGCAGGGAAGGCAGTCATCACCACCCACCGCCAACTCTTGGGCTACTCTTTTACCAACGAATAGTGGGATTGAGCGTCAAATTGTAACGCCCACACGGCTAAAAGGGCGAGCATGTTTGGTGGAACGGGGATTCGAACCCGCGACCCTCAGATTGCGAGTTGAGTGCCCTGACCACCTGGCCATGCCGGGCCTTTTTTATTGTTTGTCATACACTTTTTATTCATTTACGACTCCCCTCCCCTTAAAGTGTATGTTCCAACATGCCTAAATATACATAGCTAACATTCACGTTACAATCCTATGCCAATGTCTGAAGACCAGCTTGTTTGAAAACACTAGGAAGTTTAATTTCGCTTAAACAAGTTGAAAGTAACCAAAATAAATCAGATTTATTTAACACCTCTGATTATTTGGTGAAGGTGATTATTGGTTAAGAAAAGTTACGATAATATGTGAATGAGCTTAATAATAACCCGGTTAACTGTAAGTAAGCAAAATAAGTTTGTAAGTTTATAATTGCTTAGTTTATTAATATCTGGAATATTGGAGAAATATGTAATAAGTAAACAAAGAAAACTTGCTGGGTTACTACAAATAACAGATTAGTTTATATATGTGTACAGTATACTCACTAAAACAACTAATATGAATACGAATAAAAACTAGCCTCTTTATTAACATTGTTCGATTTACGCGATCAAACATAATTATATTGGGTAAAACATATATATATATATTTATATATAAAGAGAACAACTGGCTTATTTACTCTTAATTAGAAAAACGACAAAGAGGAAAACTGGCTTGTTTACGCTTAATGTAAAAAAAAAAAAGAGAGAGAAAATAAACTGGCATATTTACTCTCAATGTAAAAAAAAGAGAGGGAGAAACTGGGTTTTTCATGTCATTGTAAAAGAAAATGAGGAAAACTGACTTGCTTACTCTAAATGTAAGAAAATCTTACCAAAATATGCGAAACTTAAAAAGGTGAAAAGGAATTTGTTCACTACATCAGGGCACTATACATTAAATTAACTGAAAGCACCGGTTGTAAGATTGAAGAGGATGTGTGTACTGTACGTATGTGGAATCAACTTGGAGAACCACACACGTACCCAAGTGCATTGTGTTAACGTAATACATCGTGTTTTTTTTTATTTAAACGATAGGATAAATTGCTACTTGGCTGAAGATAAAAATTAGGTATTATTAAAGAAAGAATATAGTCTTTGGAACATTATTTTATTTAAATTTTTTAAATTCCGTAACTTTAAACACCATAAATTTAAAAAATTATAAATAAAATTGACTGCGTCTAGCAGGCGTGTGGAGTTTGTCCATTGCTGTCGACGTCTTTCTACACTGTACTTTAAAGGGGTCGTCTGTAATCCGTTATTCGGTTACTAGATACTGTTAAATTAAATTTCAATTTCATTATTCCTAGTTATCCTAACCATTTTGTGAACAGGAAATGTAATCAATATACTAGCTTTTTAATTACTATCGTAAAATGATATATTTTCTTTTAACATATCCGTTTATTGTATCTGTGTCTTAAGTTTTATTAAGAAAAAAATGTCTTCAATACTAGACATCCCACTGAGAACTTGAAAATCTTGTTAAAATGTCTTCTGAAAAGGTAAAAATAACTCACGAGGCAGATTTTTACGAAATGGCCATCACAAGCTCTGTAGTTAAGATGTGACACTTTGAAAAAATACGAAAGAAATAGCCCCCCCCCCAGTGGCCCAGCGGTATGTCTGTGGAGTTACAACGCTAGAATCCGGGTTTCGATACCCGTGGTGGGAAGAGCACAGATAGCCCTTTGTGTAGCTTTGTGCTTAACTACAAACAAACAAAAACACGAAAGAAATAATTTAGATAATTCTACATAATTTAGGAATATAAATATATATAATACACGCAGAACTATGTATATCTGTAATAGCTAGAACAAAATAATGTAAATAAGTGTCTATATTGAACTATCGATGTCATATTGACAAAGTCGTTGTTTTCTATTTTATTCATTGCTTGTAAAATAACCATTTTTATAATATAAATCTTAATTTATTTAACGAATTAAGACGTTGGAAATGATATATGCTTTTCAACTTACACAATACTGAACATGATATTGCTATTATTGCTACTAGTTGTTTATTTATTTGAAAATGTGTCTGTAAAAATCATTTGCCAGAATATTTTCTTAATCAGTTAATACTTGTTTACAAATTAATTTTGTATTGAAATAATGAAAAATTAGCTTGTAATACATTAATCCTATATATTTTGAGTTTTAAGCATATAATTAAAAAATAACATTCAATAATTTTAAATGTTGACCTTAATACACAAACGTCTATTAAATGTAACTAAGTTTAGTATGAGTAGGATAAGAGGTAAAAATATAAGTTGTTTGTTTTAGAACAAGGCTACTTCATGGACTATATGCACTGTTTCAACCATGGGGATCGATTTCTGAATTTTAGCATTATAAGCCTTGAATATTACTACTGAACCACCATGAAGTAACAAAAAATCCACAAAAACGTAAATTATATATATTCCTGGATAATTTAATAACTGGTAAAAATAAGAAGTATGAATATTCAGATAAGAATCATACGACTGGTGAAGGGTATAATCTATAGGAAGAAAAAGGTGTTAGTGGGTGGTGAATTCATCAATAAGTAAAAGGAATAATGGGATAGGAGATAACCAAGTAATCTGATTGGTGTGTTAAAAATTTAATTCGCTATTGGATAAGGGAAGAACTATTAGAAACAAGCAATATTAAAGTCGGAAAAGAAGTACAAGATATATAATGCTTGGAGACGGCTTGAATGGGTAATGAAGAAAAACTTTAATATAAATTCGATGACGAGGAACCCACTTTGAGACTAATAATGGCTGGAGACGGCTTAAATGGGTAATGAAGAAAAACTTTAATATAAGTTTAACATGACAGCAAATGTACAACGTATCGACCTGGTGATGACAAAACCGTGTCGAAACGGGGAAGAGTTGAGGT
>NW_013667104.1:106692-118848 GCF_000517525.1 Limulus polyphemus
ACCTCAACTCTTCCCCGTTTCGACACGGTTTTGTCATCACCAGGTCGATACGTTGTACATTTGCTGTCATGTTAAACTTATATTAAAGTTTTTCTTCATTACCCATTTAAGCCGTCTCCAGCCATTATTAACTTTAATATAAGTTTAACATAGCAGAAAATGTACAACGTATCGACAAGGTGATGACAAAACCTTGTCGAAACATTGTACATTTTCTGCTATGTTAAACTTGTATTAAAGTTTTTCTTCATTACCCATTCAAGCCGTCTTCAAGCATTATTAGTCTCAAAGTGGGTTCCTCGTCATCGAAGTACAAGATATAATAATCTGAGCTGAGGCCAAATGAAATTGTTACAGGACAGTGGATTATTAAATGTAACGTTGAGAGTGATGGGATTTAAATTTATTCTTTTACTGGTTAGTTGTTTGTAATTAAATACAAAGCTACACAATGGGCTATTTGTGATCTGCCCACTATGGGTATCTAAACCCGGTTTCTAACGTTGTAAGTCCGCAGATATACCGCCATGCCATTCAGTGGAATAGTGAACAAAAATAAGTAATGGAGCTAATGATATAAGAAATAAAACATTGGCTTGTGAAATCCAAAAGGCAAGTTTTTTTTAATTTGACTATGGTGTTAAATTTTAATAGTCTAGGAAGCTTATGCATAGAATAAGTCTTAAATCGTCATTTATCTAAATTTCATATATCTGAAGCTTTAATTAACGAACTTTAAAATTTTCCTTGCAGATAGAGCTATAAAACAATGTCAGAATCAGAGGCTCCTCCAGTTTCAGGCCCACCACCACCAGCACCATATGATCACTTGACTGCTTCATATTCTATGTTTTCTTCACTCCCATCATTTGAGGCTTCCAGTGAAGATGATATAGACAGTTCACTTTTTGGGTGTAATTCCAACAACAGTGCCACCATGTGGCAGAACAATTCAGAGATCAACTGGCAGGAGCGTTGTTTTGAACTGGAAATGTCTTTAGAACGTTTTCGTGAGCAAGCCACAAAAATCAGAGAACTTCTAAGGAACAAGGTAGATTTCCATTTTATAAATCTAAAGCCAACACTGTAGTATTTTTGAAATCAGAAAACATATTAAACTTTTTACAATCTACAACATTTCATAAAGTTAAATATAATTTTTAATTGCCAGAGATAAGTGTTATCTCTTTGTTATATAGAATATGTATTTTGCATTTTAGAATTAGACAAGATTTATTAGCTTTGTTGAATGAGTTTTACCCCCCCCCCCAAAAAAAAAATCCCATAATATCAATCTAAAAAGTTTTTATCCACCAAAAAGCTATAAATTTTAAGTTCACACTCTGGGGTTGGATTCAATTTCTCTTTCAAACAATACTACAAATTATGTCTCTTGTATTAAACACTATAGCTAACTTCAGACCAAATTATTTAATTACACATTTATACTTATTTCTTATTCCTAAAAACCAAATTTACTTAAAATTATCCAGTATAATACAAAGTTAGTTCACTTTCTATAACCAGTCTAGTAAGGTACTAAAGTTAAAATTCTACAGTTTTTAGCATAATACAAAATGAAAACAAGGTTAGTTAAAATTCTGCATTCCCTCTAGTGTAGTACAAACTTTAAACAAAAGTTATTTCAAATTCTACCGTTTTTCTAGTATAACGCAAATATGAAAATAAAGTTAGTTCAAATTCTGCATTTCATCTGCTATAATAAAGTAATTAAATCAAAGTTTGAAATTGTTCATTTCTTCTAGCATCATACTGAAAATATTTTTAGCTCTTTGCATATTTTAGATAAAATGATTTGATGTCAGTTAAAATTATATGATTTATTCTAATACATTAAACAAAGTTAAATAAAAGGGACAATCATGAGGCTGAGATAGATATTGTTCATTTGAGTCATTATGGGAAATTTCTTTAAATGTTCCCCTGCGATGTCACGTTTTTTTTTTGGGGGGGGGGGGTCGCTGATCATTACTTAGATAATCATTAAGCACTGTAGAATGGAGTCGTTGAAAAACTGAACAGTCACTGCAGTTGGTTTCTATCCACGGCTTTAAAATAACGAAGTTTCTGCTGTATAATACCGACTAGGCTAGTAACGCCGCTAATAAACTACAGAAAGTAATCTAAGTTATTTCAATTTCTCTTTCTTTTATAGAATGGTTCTGAAAATAAGATAAGGTTAGTTTGACTTTTGCAGCTCTTTATTATATAGTATTTTTTTTTAAAGAAATTTACAAATTCTTCAGCCCCTGAAGTGAAATATAAATAATATAATATAAACTAACTTTCTGGAGATACGCTAGTGGAATGCTACCAGAGATCAAACTCTTGCTTTTAAGAAGCGTGAATACAACAGTTTACACAAAACAGTAGACGGGATATAATTGAAAAACACGAACATTTAAACTTAACAATATTGTGATCCTTTTCAAAAAATAAAATTTTGAAATTTTATTTACTTTCGAGGTGTTCTTGCTTCGCATTTGGAGTTACTTTTGTATAAAGGTAACATTTTATTATTTTAAAGGCATTAACGTAAAAAAAAGACAGTTCCTGAAATAGTATTTATCAACCATTTTCAAGCGTCACTGTAAGCACGTTGTTTTGTCAGTATCATTACTTGACCTGTGCGTGTTTCAATTTAAGTCACATTGGCATACATATATATAGAAAGTTTTTTCTGCCCTTCATAAACAAATTAGCTTTAAAAGTAACACAGATTCCCTATCAACGTATGTTAGTAATGTGAGTTTCTTACTCGGTTCTTGCATGTAAGGCTCCCTCGGTCGTTTCCGCTGTTATTTTTAGAATAGTGGGAACATAGAAAAGTGAAAGAAGGAACACTCGTCAGTAAGGAGCAACTTTGACTCTGTTACAGCCGACTTGGCTTATATTTTATTTTAGTGTTCCTTATTGTAATGAAATTGTAAGTTACATTTTATAGTAGTCTATTTGTGCATAAAAGACTTTACTTCTAATAAATAAATTGAAAATATAATTAATTATTTCACATTAGTTACATTTGTTTTCTTCGTGAAAAGCTACACAATGGGCTATCTGCACTCTGTACCTCGCAGGAATTGAACCCAGGATTTTAGCATCGCGAGTTCGTAAACTTAGTGCTAGTCCACTAGATGACTAGTTTCAGTTACTTGACACACATTTTTGAAATTAAATATTGATCCAACAAAATTTATTTATTCTAACTTCGGTTGGTGGATTCCATCACTTATGTATGTTACAGGAAAAGATCTGAAGTTAACCAAACATATTAGATGAACCACAGTGATTATAGAATCTTTGTTTAAACACTACAACCAGGTAATTATTAAAAACCAGTTATGGTTGTTTACCATAATTCGACTTTAACAAGAAAAAAAAACATTCATCGTTTAATGTTACTGCTGTGTAGGGCCGGACTAAGGTTTAGTGGGGCCTTAGGCCCAGGTAATATTTGAGAATAAATATAATGATATTAGTAATAATAAAAATCTGTTCTGCTAGTTTTACGAACCATAATTGTTTTACTTGGGTGGCCATCGGGGCCCTATGTGTTAATCCGGTACTGTACCTGTGTTATATTATATATACTCCAACTCTTTTTCTTGTATGATAGTTAAGTAATACATAAATAACTGATCTCCCTTGTATTGTCTTAACATATTTATCATTTTGTAGCCCAATTGATTCGTTAAGGTGTTTAGAGGCGTGTTTACATAAAGACGAAAATTCATTAAAATTTTTATAAGCTATGAATTATAAGTGGCATAATAAGGGGGGGGGGGGTGAGAAGAGAGAAACGTTTCCTATCTGATTTAACTACAAATTTGGTCCATTTCTCGTATGGTGATCAAAGTACGACACGGCTGCACATATGAAATGATCAACTATAGATCAATCAAATAAAGATCCATGTTTCTGTTTTGATAGGAGATTGTAATCACATGTATTATTCTACAAACACAAGTCTATCAAAAATATATGACTCCTTACATGCACGCGAAATACAGTCCTGATGTTATGGGGTACCCGCAGTGGCACTCTAACTATAAAGTGGTACTCATATTCGTTACAAATTTTGACACCCCCCCTCTCCTTGAAATGTTGGATAAAAGTACCTTCTATATCGCGAATTTTCTAAATTAAAATCTATTCCTTTTTCTGAATTTCAAGGATTTATTGTTTACACTAGAACACTGATTACAGCTATATATATTTTATTATAAATTATGAATTTATAAGTTAACACTAATCTTGTCAAAAGTTGTATGTTTACATGTTAATGTAAGATTTCAATAAAGTGCAACAATGGCATCTGTTTATCTGTTCATTATACAGTATATTATACTAAAGCAAATTTGGAACCTTACTACGTCGTTACAGTCCATGTCGCCAACACCGGTCATACTCTATCTGACGGCCCTACACCTTGACAATAGTTCTACAGCATAGTTTTCATTGCAGAGTACTCCGTCGTATGGCTGTTATGTCAACAGCACACCACTACTCCCTGCTGATTTTCTTTTCTAGTGTACGAGGACGACAGTTTCTCAATGCTCATTTCAACAGTCTAATCACACAGAAATATATAGGTGCTGCATCTGACGATTTGATATACGGTATAGCATGAATACCCGTTTCATTCTTCATTTGCTTGAGATATACAATGGTTGAACAGATATGTCATGAAAGTGTGGTGTATTCGGGCAAAACTAAGTTAACCTTAGAGAAATGGGATAAGTCTGCTTAATAATAGGAAGTTCAACAAGATATTTATTATAGAGCAATTTTGAGTTCTCTGACTTTGACTAAGTTTGAAGAAGAAAGAGACTGGATACAATGAAAAAACACGCGGTGAAAACAGTCTTTCTTTATATTCAAAAACAATAAAATTATTGTATACAGAACGAAGAACAGAGCCATTTCTAGAGAGCTAATTCTCTATACTCTCCTACCAACTTGTAAAGCTATTTAATAAGAATTAATTAATGTTACAGTTAGGTTAAATTTTAGGAGAGTATTACTATTTAACATGAAAGAACTTGACATACCGTTGGAAAACACTGCTGTCGACATTCGTGAACAACGTACAGTATTACAACAATATCCTTCCTTCCCCTGGTATAACAGGTATTTTCTACGCCAGAATAACAAAGGAAGAAAGGCAGCGAGAATAAAATTAACTTAACGTTTTTCTCGACCACGTGCTATGTGAAACCTATACATATACAGAATAAATAATAAGTTCAGAATAAATACTATTAACATTACAAAAATACTGAAACACATGGTATATTCATATACCAAAGAAGCAACTTGTATACATGTAGCTTGTGTTACTTTTCCTGATGGAGATCCTTTTTGATTACCCTGTCGCTGGAATATCTCTTCTTGGGTAGGTGGTAGGGTGAATCCACTGACAGCCCCAATGTTGAGGATCCTCTAGAAGTAATCTCAACAGGAATATTGGGCTCCTTAGAAGGGAGGATTTCCACTGATAAGATCTCTTGAGTTACTCAGTTGACTACTTTCTCACTGACATACTTCCATAGATGATCACAGTGGATGATCCAGTTTTATCAGCATAGCTACTTTTTGCTTTATCACAAGTCGATTTAAGTCGTTTTTGAGTAAAGTCTTTTATAACATCTTTATTTTTCACATCCATGAGAACCTTCCCAAACACCAATCCCTCATGATATGCTTGAGTATTTGGTTCTACTATGCCCCAGTCACTAGATGAAGAATTATTGCTATTAACTCAGTAAGAGTATCCCATTCCTTGTTGGTACAATGACCACTGTTACTTGTTTCCACTGGATGTTCAACCTCCACTATAGTATTTGCCATGTAGTGCACAGGGATTTCCTGGTCATAGACTATGACATTATCTGAAGCTAGCCTGACCTCATATCCATGGTCTACTTATGAAATCAGTTCCAAATATGCATTTTTCCTCGATGTCAGTTACCCATGCATCTTGAGTTGTAGAGAAGCTACATACAGTAAAGGTAACTTCTAACTTTCCTTTTGTTAGAAACTTATATTCACTCACGTTTCTTATCATCCCTTCTTGTTTCATCATCTCTGGAAGCAACTTCCCATCTTTTTTTTAACAAATCGGGAGGAACAATTGTAGCTATGGAATCAGCGTCAACCAGCATGCTGCAAGAATTTCCATCTCTGTGGATGCATGAAGGATTTTCCTCAAATAATAATCTTTTTTTTTTCTCATTCGGGGTAGATGGAGTATTTCCAGCTAAACTTAGCTTCATAAATTCAACAAATTCTTTTGTTTTTTATGTTTCGTTAGCCCTGTGTTGTTTTTTTGATATAGTTAGGTTCTGTCTCCTTGGCTTGATAACAGCTGTTAATTTATCAAAGTCTTGGCTGTAATAACAGGTTCCCACAATTTTAACAGTTATCTCGTTCTGGTGTCCTTTGAGAAGAACTCTTATTCCCCACAGGTCTTTGACTGCATTTCATGGCTATATATCCCTTCACGATACACGTAAAATATTTATTCTCTTATGGCTTACTTTCTATGTTCTGTTTAGATAGCTGTCTGATTAATTCTCCTAGTTCTTCTAGACCTCTTATAAATTGGTTACATGCCATAAAATCTATTATTTTACAAGGAACATCTGGGTAAGATAGTTGGGCAAATATTTTCAAATCCATTGCAAGTTTGGCTAAGGTCTTCTTCCATACCTTATTTTAGAACTTTGCTCTGGATACTTCTTTATTATGCGACATTACAACCTTTCCATACTTTTTCAATCTTATTGCTGTAATATTTTTGTACATCTCCAATAGATTCGTCAGTCATATCCTCAAATCATATTTAATTTTTATTTTTACTTAACTAGTATGTCCCTTTCTTGTAACTCCTCTCTTAAATTCTAGTCACTTACTTCTTGATTTTCTTTTAATCCTCTGTAAATTCCTTCCCGATTTTCTTTTGATTTTCTATCTTTTTTCTTACAATATTCTGTTCTTCTAATTTTTGGTGTCATTCTTCTTGGTCTTTTTAAGTTTTTATCTCTATTAATTTTCTGTCTCTATCAATTGCCCCCCAGTGACACAGCGGTATGTCTGCGGACTTACAACGCTAGAAACTGGGTTTCGATACCCGTGGTGGGCAGAGCACAGATAGCCCTTGTGTAACTTTGTGCATAATTAAAAACAAACAAGTCTCTGTCAAAATTTAACAATATATATATATATATAACTTTCCGTTTTGCCAGTTATCAAATAGAAAGACTTTTGGTTATATTTCTTAGTAGTATAAATATACACTATGTTGTTGTTGGGCTTAGGATTCTTCTACAGTAGGTGTCTCTGACTTGTTAGCGATAAATTCAACGATGAATAAACAGCATGCACTACACTTGTTTCCAAAACAATATATATATATATATATATATTCAGAACAAGTTAACGTATGTACAATAAATTCTTCAATACTATAGATGTTATGGACATATCATAAATACTATATACGTAGTTCTCTCGTTCTTGTCAAATATCCACTTAGGCCTGTTCAATTACTTTAAAATTTCAGTTGACTAGCCGAACTATCTTCTCTATTTTTATCGCACTAATATTCTCTTTGGTCCACTTACAATTGTGGCGCGAGTTACCGTAATCATCTGGTCTTCTTTCTTTTGAAGATCCTCTGTTCCTGATGTCAATGTGCACTCAGGCTGATTCAACTACTTTAGAACCACGCTTTGACGGAATAAAATTATTTTTCTTACCTTGTTTTCTACTGTTATTTTCACTTTAACATATTGAACATTAGGCCTATCACTTTTATGGTAGTTAACTTCACACCGACTTTATTCTATTTTGTTATTATTTATCTGCTGTTCCCGCTCGTCTCATGCTATTTATATCTTTATCACTTAATCATCTGTCCGCCTTCTATGTTCTCGACGTCAATGAGTTATTTACAAAACCTCCTACAATGTTCTGCTTTTAACTCTTATTATAACAAAAACTAAACAATGATAAAATATTCACTCACAAAAATAAATCAATCACTTATATGTAAACCAAACAGTCTTTTATATCATGGCAGTCTCGTTCTTCGTTTTCTTTTAATTTTCTGTCGCATTCTTCTTGATCTTGTCTTGATAAATTCATCATCTCATGTAATGCATGAATCTTACTAGTTGACCTTATGGTCATCATTTTCAACAACTGAAGTAGTTCTATTTCAAACATATTTTAAGTTCTATTCTATTTTCACCAAAATAAACTCAATTTCTAATACCATTGTTTTAGCGTACTTTTGTTGGCGAGCACTTTAGCTTATCTGGTGAAAATAATTAAACCTTCAGTCCACTTAACGATAATAAATTACTTTATTTCCTCCCTTAACATTCTACAAGTTTGAATACTTGTACACTTCTATAAGTTGCAGTAGGCCTACGTTACAAATGACATTAACTAATGTATAACAAATTAACTTACTTGTACAAGTAACTGCAATAGCTAACACTCGACTGGTTCACTCTATATTTTGAAATCACTCTCCACATTCTCTAACTAGCCTAACAACGCTTCACAGAGCATGGTATTACTAATCTACGTTGGAGTGTGCTAGAACAAAATTTGATATCAAACTTTATAAATTTCTAGGAGTTCTACGTCCTTTAGATAACAAACTACAACATTAAAAATATAGCCTTATAATAATACTTTCATATACAACGACTTTCTTGACCTTGCTTAATTTTCTTGTAGTACTAGGTGAGCTTGATTCTAGATCAGTTATTTATTGAACTGAAAAAAAGACACTCTTAGATCACTGCCTAAACACACTTTTTTCTTTGATTTTGTAGATTTTGATTTGAAACAAATTCGCTATTCATGATTAAGTTGCAAAAACAAAAACTACAACGTTTTATTTCGTTTTTAATAGACTGAAGTGGACCACTTTATAGTTAGAATGGTACTGCCAGATTTGTGAGGCAAAGAACTATACTATGTGATAGTGTAGTTCTGCAGTGTGAGCATGATGGGTGGGTCTATATTTCTCAAGTGCTGTAGCTTTGAATACCTATGTTTTATTTAATCGTCTGAACGAAAATTTATAGTAAAATCAAGCGTTATAATGCCACATATTGATTTTCATCCATGTACCAGATACTATTTTAGAAAATGTCGTTAATAGGAAGCTTTCAATATTGTATGGATGATTCGTTATAAAAGCAAATGGTATCACCTTTTCTAGGACCAAGAGTAAATTGTCATTTAGTTGAAGTCAATTAAATTGATCACCTGCTTTTATTCGTCACCATTTAAAAACCTGTGCTCTTCCTCTGTGACCTCAATTCTGTAATTTTTCATATAGCTTTTTCTTGATAAATACATTCTAGTTCCTAATTATTATAAATATTTTTTTAACTTATGAAAAAAGAAAAAAATCGCAGTAACGTTTATGCCATCTGGTGAACATAAGTGAAACTTTTTGTAGTGCGGGCTGGAGTATTTTTCAGATGTTTAAATAACTTTACATTTTAGACGTAAGAAAAAACGAAATTTGTATTCCGTTGTTTCTATCGTACACCTTTGCTAAAAAAATAAAAAATTCAAATTCTTAACTGAAATTCTTACGCATGTTAAAATATGAATTAAAAACATATACAATCCACTCCATATTACTCCACAACAGTGTCTAAAGTTGTCTTGTGCTTAATGTTTTACTTTTAATACATAAACTATTTTCATATCAAGTAATTACAAGGTAAATGACCTTAAAAAGTATGAGTAGCCATTAAATCAATCCACAAAATTCCAGTTGGAACTTTAATTTGAGTTGAAATTTCGGCTTTTTTTTTCCCTTTGACAATCATCAGGCTTCTATTTTTTTAAAAAAAGATATACACGCACAAAACGTGCATTTTCTCTGAAATATGAAGAATAGACATTCTTATAAATGAATGACAGGAGATTAAGAAGAATTTTACAGCTGTACCGCCCTGTATTAAATTTAAAATTAATTAAAATAAGAACAACTTGGTTCAAATTTTAAGGCTTTAAAGACAATCATAATTATATTGAGAAATATCTTCTTTATAAACTGCATAAATTAAAGTGTTGTGATGCATTTGTTTAAGATGTAGTCATCGTTTGATAATTCTTAAATATATATATATATATATTTGCAGATATGTTGAAAACAAGAATAAAAGAAAAAAACAAAAAGTATTTGAGACCGATCTTTAATGTGCTGTGTAAAAAGGTCTGAACAGAGTAGAGCAATTTTTGGAAAGCATTTTTCAGATTATGGTATCATAGGTATAAAAAGAGTTAAAAAATACATCATTAAAATGAGAGATTGATATAGGTAAATATCGTATTTAAATAAAAAGTATTTACATGTTAAATTCTGAGTTTTTCTTTATAACAGCTCGTTGAGCTTGAAACAAGACTAGAAGAAGCTGAACGTCGGGCATCAGCTGCTGAAGAAAAGGTAAGTTTAATTTGTTGGTAGGATTAAAAGTAAAACTGTTTAATATATTAAAATTTTTTACAAGGCTTGTCAAGTTAAAAGGCTGGTGTCTTATGGTAATGATTTTTATCCACAAAACTAACTGATAATTAGGTTAGGAATGTAAGTGGTATCTTTGCCCCAGCCAGTAAATTACAGTTGAAGATTTTAACAAAAGAATGTAAACTACACATACCATACAATCAGGCAAGCTATCTTATAAGTTTCCAATCTAACTGATTAGAAACCTCTGTATTCATCTAGACTTTTAAAGTTTAAGCCCACAATTCCTATTCAATCATATTTGTATTTAAAATCTTTTCATTCCACCACTCATTGAGACTACTTATATGAAACTAACCAAACCTCCAACAGTTTTGAACACCTGCATCAGGTCCCCATAATTTTCCTGCTCTTTGAAAAAAACAAACACAAAATTACAACTTAAAGAGGATAAGTTCAAAAGCTAATTCAGACAGAACAAGTCTAAAAACTAATTCAAAGAGAGAAAGTCCAAAATAGAAAGCTTCTCCTTGTAATGGGAGTGATTTAACCAGGTATTATTCTAATAACCCATGTCTGCACTATTTACAACATATTGATATTCTTCCTGTAGTATGGGGACCAAAACTGCACATATTGCTCCAAATAAAGTCCCACCATAACAACCTTGTTCTTAAGCTAAATATTCCTCAAAACAAACCCAAGAATTTTTCAATAACCCAAATAGCTCTTAGTTCTGTGGAGATGTGAGTAGCATTTCTGAACTAAGAGCTATTACCTGGTGCATCTGGCAAGAAGATTTTTGTGCATGCCATAATCCTTGAATGAAACTCCCATCTCGACATGTATTTATGTGGATCACACAAACTTATAATCATTTATTAGAATAAAGTCCTTCATCAGTAGTAGAGCAACACATCCTCCAATAAACTTTCGTTGTAAATTATAGAGTTTGTTATAGCATGACCGTGGAAATTAAGTGTATTGCAAAGTTGTATTTAGAAAGAATAAACCAGTTTTATTTAAGAAAGAACTTGTATCGGTAAAGTTTCTTCAAAAATAATTTTTACGGAAAATTAACTAATGAACGGAGGCGTAACAAATTGGTGTCAGAAGTGGGATAAAAAAAATGGAAACGAGAAGCGGCAAATCAAACTACACCTTAGCAGATTTGATGTCAGCAATACAAGAACAGCAAAAGAAACAAGAAGAACGAGAAGAGAAACAAGACGATAAATTACAGCAGTTCTTGGAGGAAAAAAAAGAAACAAGAAGAGAAATTACAGCAGCTGTTGGAGGAAAAAGAAAATAAACAAGAAGAGAAATTAAAACAGTTGTTGGAGGAAAAAGAAAATAAACAAGAAGAGAAATTAAAGCAGTTGTTGGAGGAAAAGAAAATAAACAAGAAGAGAAATTACAGCAGTTGTAAGAAAACCTGCAACAGTGGCAGCTTGAACAGCAAAATAAACAAGAGAAATTACAGCAGTTGTTAGAGGAAAAAGAAAAGAAACAAGATGAGAGATTACAGCAGTGGCAACTAGAACAAGAAAGGAAACAGTAAGAAAGTCTCCAACAGTTGCAGGAAAGTTAGCAGCAACTACAGGAAAGTCAACAACAGTGGCAAGAAGTAC
>NW_013667104.1:119542-120714 GCF_000517525.1 Limulus polyphemus
TCCAGCACAGAGGTACCAAGGTTGGTACAGTCATCAGGATTCAAAGCCAGTAAAGGTCAGCTTTCAGAGAAGTTTGAGGGACTTTGCTGGCACTGTAACAAACCTGGGCACAATAGAGCTCAATGCTGGAAACTTCAACACAGGGAAGATGCCATGGCAGGAAAGGCTGCTACCCAGAAAGGTTGTTAGGACTGTGGAGAGCAAGGACATATGAGGAGCCAGTGTAAGAAGAATACCAACAATAAGTCAGCTTCGGGAAACCAGTAGTGGTTGGTGCTTAGGGATGCCCACCAACCCCCATTGTGAAAGTCCCAACAGCTAAGTGTAAAATGGCAAGTACATATAGTGTCTATGTGACAGGAAAGCTGGATGGCCAAAAATACAACTGGACACTGGGACAGGAATTGGCAGAGTTTTGTAATAGCCACCAAGATGACTGGGATGTCTTTCTCCCTCCACTGTTTATGGCCTATAGAACAGTAGAGCATGAAGCCACTGGATACACTCCAGCAAAGTTGATGTTTGGTCGGGAACATCGGTTGCCAGTGGATCTGTTAACAGGACGCCCACCTTATGAAGAGTTGCCTGAGAATGTGTCAGAGTTTGTGAAAGTGTTATCGGAAAGGATTGATGATATTCACCATCAAGTGCATTCAAACTTGAAAACGTCTGCTGATTCGATGAAGTTATCTTATGATAAAAGATCTACAGAAGTCAGCTTTGTACCAGGAGACAAGGTGTGGTTGTATAATCCCAGGAAGACCAAAGGGAAGTCTCCTAAGTTGTCTTCTCCATGGGAAGGCCCATATGACATAGTGGATCGTCTCTCAGACGTGACTTTCCGGATAAATAGTGGTCGGCGAGGTAAGCCAAAAGTGGTGCATGCCAACAGGCTTTGGCGTTATCACGGTCCAGGACAGTTCAGTTGGGACGAAGTGAACAAAGGAACAAATGACGCCGCTGAAGAAGTATCACCTGAAAAAGCCACTGTTGAAGAAGAAACTACTCAGTTTTGAGAAGGGAAACAGTGAAGCCCTTGATGAAGTTACTACCACTGATGTGATTGTTACCGATGATAGGACATTTCCTGATGAAGCAGATGAATCCCAGATGAAGCAGAAGCTAACGAGGCGGAGACCAGTATGGAAGAAGATACGTCCCGTAAAATTAAG
>NW_013667104.1:120802-136756 GCF_000517525.1 Limulus polyphemus
AATGTAAGTGGCTATTGTTTGGGACGAACAATACAATTAAGGGGCATTGTTACAACAGCGGAGGTCACGTAATGCTAGTAACACGTCATGCACTTCTAGAATGTTCATGAAACCTCAGGAGGTTGCTATATTTCGGTATTCTTGTACATATAAGGCGGTCAGGACGTGACGACAACAATGTGTAATTGAACTGCGGACAGAAAGAGACGTATTGTTGAGCACGTGAGACGTCTGTTGTGAATTATAGCATGACCGTGGAAATTAAGTGTATTGCAAAGTTGTATTTGGAAAGAGTAAACCAGTTTTATTTAAGAAAGGACATGTATCGGTAAAGTTTCTTCGGAAAGAATTTTTACGGAAAATTAACTAATGAACGGAGTTCCCTTGTCTGTGATAAGATTTCTTTGACAGTACTATTTGCCATTGTTTTAATCCAATGTTCAGGTTTTGTTAAGTACTCATCCTTACATTATTGATCAAAGCCTATGTACCATAGACATACCAGAGGAAATTAAATCAAAACATAATACAGTTTAGTGGATCATATTCATACTTTCTTGTTTCTGACATCTCTAGAGGTTCTGACACTCCTCAATAGGAATTAAACATTGTTGGTTCCATTCTGATCTCAGATTCAGTATTCAAGACCTCCTGATTCTGTTGCTTTAGCTGAGCCTACCCCATATCTGGTTCCCTCTCCCCAAATAAGCAGGTAATCCCATTCTTATCCTTTGCTGCTAGGATTATGCAAATATTTGTCTTTTGTTTTCTCTTTCTCAAGTTATTTTTTGATGAATCTTGAGCTACCTTATTGTATAAGCCTCATTTACCTGAATATCTTCTTTCAGCTTGGGGATCTTCTCTCTTTCCTTCTTTCTCTCTCTCTCTCACTTTCCACCTCCTTGTCTTTGTTTCTAACTTACTCAACTTCTTTGTATTTGTCTATGCTTCATATTTACATCATGATGATCATGATCTAAAGCCTATCATGACCCTGCCAGCTTTACTGGAGAAACTTACACATATTATCTTACACCTTACTCTAAATTTTTTTATTTTCTTGTGTTCCAGTTAACTTTGTTTCTAGCATGTACGTTGGGATGCCTTACTTTCTGTCATTTGCTTCCTTTAATCTTCTCTAGGGATCTGTATGTTTCACTCATTCTTCATGAGGAGGTTTTTTATAGGTATTTCTCATATTTTGACATTTTGAAGCAATGCAGCTTATCCACAGTTATTTCTGCTCACTTTGGTTTCTTGGTTTTCACTTGGACCAGGGTGCTCTACCAGGTTTCTATTCCTCTAGAGCCTTGTGACACTGCCTGCTTTCCTGTTCCTAATCCTATTGTAATTATTCAGTGTTTCCCCTCTCCAAGGGCTGGCTATCATGGGTCTTGGAGGTGACTTGTTCCTGGAGCTACCCCTTAGCTCCAGTCTAATGAAGGCATGGCTTTCCCACTTTGTGCACCTGTGGACTCCCTTTGCTGCAGACTAATTAGAATGCTATGGAACATTTCCTTGACCCCACACTTGGTTATTTCTACTATCTTTTGGTCACTCCAATAAAGATGATAGGTTGGTGACCTGCCATAGATCTGTCCCACTTGAATCAGCTTTGTTCATTCCATGCTTCCTGGTGGACAATTTACCCACTCTGAGGTCGATACTCTTCTAGGATTTGAATGACCAGGATTGTTGTCCAAAATGTTTTCTCCACACCTTGAGTTTTCCACTTGCATTTTTGCTTCCTTTGGTTCATCCACAAGAGTCAAATATTCTGTTCACAGCTCTTCCATTCAGGTTGGTTAAAAGTCTCCTGATGGGTCATCAAAATGTTTATGTAATTTCCTGTGGTAGACAGAGTGCAGAAAGCTCATTGTGTTGCTTTGTGCTAAAAAGAAACAAACAAGCTTTGAATTTTCATACTGTGTTAAAAAATTTGAAGTTGAATGTAAATCTGTACACATCTAGCTCATAGTTTCTTTCTCAATAAAAAAATACAGTATGTTTTCAATTGGATCTTGTTGGCATTTACTTGGATATTGCATTATTTGGCCTACTGTTTAATTATTCAAAGGATATTTAACTTCCACTTGCCCCATCCAGTGTGGCACTCATTGTTGTGACCTTCCGTTCCCTTGGGTGTCATCTCATTTAGGGTGGCTGGTTTGGCTCTCATATTCATTCTTGACCCCCACCCAATATTTCATTAACTTGGGGTTCTTTCTCGAGTTATATGCAGGGTGTGCTCAACATGCTTTTTTACTTATTCAAGACATGGAGTATCTGTTACCAAGGCTTTTGTGTCTTCTTATTTTCCAGCACAAAAGGATTTATCTCTTAATGGAGACATTCTCTTCTAAAAGAGAGTGATCAGCCACCTATCTGCCCCTGCTCAGTGCTTGATGTTGAGATGGGGTTTTAAGCAATACTGTTTTGAGTATATATATATATGTGTGTATGTGTGTCTATATATATATATATTTTTTTTTTACACTCAAGGCCATACTTTGTAAGAAATACAATTTAGCATGAAGTGTTATCTTGCCCTCGTACATGTCTAGCACCTGCTGTCCCTATTCATGGTAACCCATTCTACAGTCTGTCACTGTAGGACATTATGCAGATGTGTACCTCTCTGGTATTTTCCCCCATACCAATTCCCCCCCCCCTCTAGTTTTCTAGTGAAGTAAAGGAAGAACCTTTGCTTCCTCAGTTCCAAGCTGCTGGATGGTTGATATGGAGAGTTTCCTTTGGGGTTGGTATAGTCCCACTGGTATGAGATAGGGTGGAGCACCTCTCAAATGGAAGTAGGGCTAAGGTGTTACCTGAAAATGTTGTACAAGCCACCCCAATACACTATGAGCCAAGCCATTGCCAGTAGTTTTACCAGCTAGATGGGTCTTGAATTATCCTCGAGATGCAGATCTGGGATAATTTCTCACTGCACCTGCTTATTCTGCTAAGTACTTCACATAAGTATTTCTCCAATACTGTGTGGCCTAGCATATTTCCTATCCACACTTCACAATAATGTTCAACCAACTGCCTGAGAGACAACAGCCGGTTGAGCAATTTTACATTTTACCAACTTATTCCATACTTTGGCACCATATAGAAGGTTGTTTTGACAGTACCTTTTCTTTTACCATTTTTATTGGGCAAAGAGTATTCCCTGCATGAGAAAGATGTGGTTTCCCACCAAGTGATGTCCCTTGAGGTAAAAAAAATGATAACTTTCATGGCTCCTTTTGTCACCTGTGGTTATTCTCCAGGCTTAATGGAATCTGCTCATGTGTTTTTGTATATTCTGGCCAACACCCATTGTTAATTGTTTCCAGGGTATCTGAGATTATGAATTATTTCAACTTCAAAATGAACAAAATAGAAGAAGAAATATACAGTAACACAATTCAAGCTTTTCTCATGTATTGAGAATCTCTATATCTATCAATTAATTCAGTCAGGGATCTTGCATATTCTGTAATCTCTGCATTTGTCCTAAGCTACCCAAGTATGTCTGCAGTTGAGAAATTATTTGATTGTATAAAAAAAATCCATACAAAATCATGTTCTCTCCATATGTATGGTTTCATTCAGTTAGGGCTCTTACATGTCACATATATCTTTCTGTTTGTCCCAGACAAAAACTACAATCTTTATGTTGGAGTTCCTTGAGTGGTAGTTGTTGTTTAGAAGTGGACAGCAAGTGTCATCTGGTGGTTGATGATAACTCAGTGAGCACTTTTCCCACTTTTACTTGCATACACTTACTTGATGTTTCAGATATCATAAACATAATTGCCATTATCACTAGATGTCTCAGCTCCAACCAGAATGAGAATCATTTATATTTTTATTTATTTGTTTTGCTGTTCCCATTTCACTGTCCCCACATTGTAGAGCCCATCCTTGGGGATTGCTTGGATCTTTCTTTGCCTGTCTCTGAGCACCTATTAATGTGACTGATTCAGTGACTCACTGGCAATTTTTGATATGGGTGAAGAGGGACTACTGCCTCTGTAGTGTGTTCTTTCATAACACGTGTCTGGAGACGGACATAGCGTTCTTCCTGCCTGTTTATCCAATCATCTGTATCCCATTGTTAGCTCCATAGTTTCAATGCACTATTACCATTCACAAAACCTAAGTTAAAGGGCATCATGGGTGAGGAGGTACCCTGCTGAGAAGAATGCTTTCTTTCTGAGTGTCCTTTAAGTCCAGTCTTTTTCATTAGGGTGGTCCACTCCATTCATTTTCCTTCAAATCCAGTTTTGCAAATTATTTTCTGGTTCTGGATTTGACTCTGACTCTGCTTGTTTACATATTTCTTGTTGTCTAGATTATTATCCTTCTGCCCTGTAGCTTGTAGTTTTATATTTTTCTGTTTCTTTTCATGTTCATTTGCTCCCATCTTAAAGGGCATCATGGGTGAGGAGGTACCTTGCTGAGAAGAATGCTTTCTTTCTGAGTGTCCTTTAAGTCCAGTCTTTTTCATTAGGGTGGTTCACTCCATTCATTTTCCTTCAAATCCAGTTTTGCAAATTATTTTCTGGTTCTGGATTTGACTCTGACTCTGCTTGTTTACATATTTCTTGTTGTCTAGATTATTATCCTTCTGCCCTGTAGCTTGTAGTTTTATATTTTTCTGTTTCTTTTCATGTTCATTTGCTCCCATCTTCTTTACAATGAGGGTATTTTGGCTTTCAGTTTTTCAGAGGAAAGTCTACCTGATTTGAATTAAAATAAATATCAAACAGATACTTCGTAAATACCTTTCTTCCTACCTCCCCATAATGAAAACTTCATTATAACTGCAGCTTTTAATAAAATCTAAATTATAGCAGAAAAGTGGAGTTTATGTAAGATCCAATAACACTTCTGCAATAAACCATGTGAAGATTGGAAAGTTATGGGTAAGTGACACATGCTCTGCAATATGTGTTGGAAATTTCTGGTCTCATGTTTCATTGACATCATTAATTCAAAATCAACAAAGAAAGGCTTTCAGTATTTCAGAGGTAAGTACTTGTTTGAAATTTATTTTATTCTAAAAATGTAAACATTGATAACCTTACACATTACAATTCTAAGTTTATTTCTAAAATACAAAAGACTTTGCATGGTGGCATGTTTTTTTTTAGCTTATGCTACCACCCATAACTTATTGTTTTTCCTGTAGTTGCATTTCCTATTACTTAAGACATTATTCATGCTCTAAAGCTTTTTCCAGGGTCATGTAAGATTTATATTCACCATAGACATTGTTGCAGTCATACCCCATAATGATAGCTTAATATCTTTGAAATGTTTTCTAAATTTGATGGACAGAGGTTAAGCTTTCAACAAATACAATAAATCCATTAGCAAAGTTTGTTTTGTACTTATATGCTTTTCATTTTGATGTTTTTTCTTTCTTTGAGCAGTCTAGAAGAACTAAAGTAAGAGTGATGGAAAAATACATCTGTTTTTTGTAGGTTTGGTAAAAATGTGGCATGAAAAGGTCCATTTCAGACAATGGTAACAATCATATCATTTCATCACAATTCCACGAACTCCCAGTATTTTTATTTTACAGTTCTACACATCTTCTTTACACTGAAAACACAAAGAACTATATATTTGCAATGATGAAAAAATACCCAGAAATTATAATGCTTTAGTGTTATTTGTTTTGTTTTTGTCTTTCTTTTTAACTTTATAAATTAAGTTCCACTGCATGTTCTGATAGTTTTATACTGGTGTACAATTTATCAAAATATAATTTATATTTTAACCATTTAGGCTAAACTAATGGAAGAGTTGACAACTATTTCTAATTGTCAAAAGCAAGATGATGCAGCTAGCAACCAATTCAACTCTTTGTATGATGAGAAAGACAAAATTATTTCAGCACTAAGACAAGAGCTTGAAAAGCAGGTAAATTTATAAGGAAAATTTTTTTAATTTCTATTATTGAAGAGAAATGGTGTAAAAAAAAGCTCAAAATACATAAACTTGGTCAATATTATGTGTTTTTCTATTTTAAGTTTTTAAAACATCCCCATTTAGCTATTTTAATTAAATGATTAAAAGTTTAACACTTTGTTAACTTTTTGCAAGTTATTTAAAACATTTATTGACGTTACATGTACTTTATATAAAATTTAGAATCACAAAGGCATCTGTTTCATTATATATGTATATATATAGACACATATGGTTGCATTGGTTTTGGCTCACACACCTACTTAACAAGTTTTTACAACACAGAAGTTTGCCCAACTGGCTCAGTATTTTTGTAGTAAAAACAAAAGTAAT
Organism: Limulus polyphemus; assembly: GCF_000517525.1. Taxonomy (NCBI): domain Eukaryota; kingdom Metazoa; phylum Arthropoda; class Merostomata; order Xiphosura; family Limulidae; genus Limulus; species Limulus polyphemus. Next base: position 127,103 of record NW_013667104.1, read on the forward strand.
ATAAAATGTACATATAAATATGTCATCATATCATGGCCATGACTGTAGTTTTGACCCGTCTCGAATCTCATCAGCTGGGCATGCTCTGATGGGTGTTATTGCTGATTTTAAAAAAATACTTATTGGTAAGATAAAATGAAATTGAGGCTATTAGAAAACATAGTCACAAACATTCTAAACCATGGGTGAATATGCCAAAATATAATAATCATAACCAGTAGTTTAATACATTTTTATGTCAAATATTAGAATTAAGAAACAACACATTAAGTATTTAACTGAAAAGAATAATTAGCTGTGGTACTGAAAATGAGTATTTAAGTTTTAATCTAATTTTTTTAGAAATGTTAGATTATCTTAAACTGTAGACAAGTACAAGTAACATAAAATTTACATAATAATAATAATAGTAGCAAAGTTACTTTGTATAAGTTGTGATTCATTCAAACTTTTTAGTGTTATTAGCTAATAGTACAAATTTGGTGATGGCTTGAAAATAATGTAACAGTGGGTTTACGATTACTGACCAGGTGATTGTCATGCTTCATCATGTAGAACATATATATATATATATATATATATATATATATTTATATATACATATATACACAGTGTTTTCTCATTAATAGTTAAGATTTATGATTTGTATTTTAGTCTGTTATATCATTGGAAGTTTCTAACATACCAAGAAAGGAATAGTTTTAATATTGGGTTAGGATATACAGTCCTCAAGACAAATGATAGACAGTGCTTTCTAAGGCACAGGATAGACAAGACACTGGTGCTATAATAATTTTAGATAAAGTAATTTTCAGCATAATACCAGAAATACAAAAGAGAACTTGTATAATAGTTGAGGAGAGACAGATGGTGAAATTTATTAGCTAATATATGCTAAATATAGCTATTGGTTCTAAATTGTTTACTAAATTAAAAAAAAAATGATGTAAGGTTAATATAGAGTGCAATGTTTTCTTTGGTATCAAGGTTTTGATTAGTGATAATAACTAAATATGAATTTTAAAAAGCTGAATATCCGGCTAAATACTTTATGAAAATTTTAGACTTACGTCTTATTATTGTTAACAAATCAAATTATCATGTTTTCTTAAATATTAATTGTTTTCCATAAGATTGGTGAGAAGCATAAAGACATCTTAATCTCTTTATGTGCCTCCCCCACCCTGAATTTGGTTTTGATACCCATGGTGGGCAGAGCATAGATAGCCCATTGTTTAGCTTTGTGCTTAACAACAAACAAACTTATTTATTTTTTTTAGTAATATATAAATCAAGAAGTAGCACATTTTATAATTAGCAAATGCTAAACATAAATTAAAATTTTCCATTATGAAATGGTCTAATATAATACAAGATTTATTTTATTATTAGCAGTGATGTGATAAAGATGATTTTCGTTAAGTTAATGCATAATCTTTTAAAGTATTTACTATAATGTCAATAATTTTTTTCGTATTTAAACCCTGTGTGATCAAAACTGATTTCTGTACATTGCACAAGGATAGATTTTGAGTTGTTTTAATTTCTACTTTCAGAAAAACCTGAGAACTCAAGAGGCTCAGAAAGTAGAAGCCAAGGCTTCTATACTTAAAACCTGGGTAACAAACAAGCTTAAAGAGGTAACTCAATACATTCATTTTTATCAAATCTTTCTCAAAAGTTGGATGTGTATTACAAATAGGAATATGTTTTTAATATTTTGAAAAATAAAATTTTAGCATTTTGAATATCCTAATGTAGCTGTGAAACATAAGGTAAATCTACATTTTTATTCCTTAAGTTATGCCACATTTTGAAATGTGAATGATTGTGTGATTAATTCCTAACAATTTAGTGTAGAATATCCTGCTTGTGAAATACAATTTGGCATCAACATTATTCATGCCTGTGCTCCCGTCATTTCAAAAGTGAATGTTGAGCTTTCCCTGCATGTGCAGGTTTTCAAATGGGAGACAGATGAATGCTTGGACAGACAACAAGGTTAGCAATATATATAAGATATTAACTTTTCAGGAAAATATTTTACCTTTGAAAGCTTTATTGAAATGTTTTTGAATTTATGTAGTATTTTATTGGTTAAGATATATTTCATTATCTTACTTTTGAAACTCACAATGCTTTATAAGTACATAATCATGTAGCTTACCAATTATAAATATTATGCTTAAGAAATCCACTGCTTTTTTGCAATTCTCAGTATACATTCTTTGGGTTTTATTGATGTATACTGTAGCAATGTTGAGTAACATTTATTGTAGTTTGCCAAGCATATTTGTTTATCTTCATTGTAGTGTACTCTTAGAAACACTTGTGACCCCAAAAATGTTCATGTAAATTAGATATGAGTGAAAAACCAGTTTGTGTGCAAATTAGAGCAGTTTTTCCAGTATTTACTAAAGTTATATAAAACCTACGGTCCTTACATGTGTTTCTTGGCCACTTGTGAACATTTATGTTGTTTGTGGAATAGTTAAGCTTTCTTTTGAAAATACTGGCAGTATTGTGATGTTAACAGGCACGGCCTGATGGCATGTGATTACTGTATAATGGACTAAAGTTTAGAGGATTTTGATATTAAGCTTGTGGAGTGTCAGATGAGCTAAGAGTGCACAGTCTGAGTGAACATTCTACTGTAACCTGTGCTTGGCATGGCAGGTTTAGGTAGATGAAAATATTTTGAAAATATGTTGTACAGGAGTTATCATTTAAAAAAGATGTGTGATCTGATTTCCTGGAAGTAGAGAATATACTCCTGTTATTACAGTTAAACATGTTATTTGTCTCAGCGTAGATCTAAGAGTATGCTATCATTTCATCTCAGTTATATCAGTATATGTCCCCCACACACACCTCACCCTATCAGATTATTGATGATTTTTGTATACATGTCTTTTGTATATTAATAACAACCACACAGATTTTCAACTTCCTTAATCGTCATTAAACAATTTGGTTGTTTAAAGGGGTGCCTATAGAAAGTGACTGAACAATTAAGAGATGTTTCATTGCCCCTGTTCTCCAGCACTTGAAACTTGCTTATGTAACAAATACCAACCTAAAAAGAATACATGACTTACAAGGGAGCATCTCATAACATTTCCAATAATACCTGAAATGAAGAACACTTTGCTCAACCTTGCCCCCCTTTAAAGTAAAAGGTGAGGGTACTCCACATATATATATACTGACATTTAAAGTCCAACAAATAAAGAAATATTCATTACATAATCTTCATATTTTGTAATATGTGCATCCATAACACAGCCAGAAACACAACAAAAAGCACTGGGAATTACTTTATAAATCTGTATAAAATTCATTATTCAATATTTCTCAAAGAATTCTCTTAGGGCAGTCAAATTTATAGGAGTAGTTAGTTATTAGACTTTCTGTAAAATATTTTAGATTCAGGAAGATTACTTACCTCTCTTCACCACTAAGAACTATTAACTTACACTAAACTGCTGTGAATTTTTGCTGCACATGCCCTGAACAAACTTCCACCCCTACATATGTTTATGTGTATTGTGCCTTAGTATAATACTGTAACCCTTTATCAATAAGAGGGCAATACAACTTCCATGCATAGTACCCCCCCCAAAAAAAAAAAATCCCTGAGGCCCAGTCATTCCACTTCAGGCAATCCCTCAAACTATGTCAACAGCAACCAGAGGCACAGTATCTTTTCATGTTTGCTACACTCATTACTCAGGTATGTGACTTTTTACACTGCAATATTGGTTAGTGTCTTTCATATCCTCTTTGTCTTTGTGACTTCTTTGCTATGGCCTAAGGTCATAACCCTTTTTTTTATGTTTTGAACCCCCAATCTTTTGTGTTACTCCTATCTGCTATCTGTTTGAATCACTCTTCTTTCTCCTTCTTTGTCTTCTTCTTTCCTGCAATCTGCATGTTTTCACCTCTTCACTGTAGTTCTTTATCTTGACCCTGATTATTTTGATGAGGTCACTTATTCTTTTTTGTTTGCCCCTTTAGCTTCTGTTTCTTTCTCTACTGTTGCTATATTCTTTTGGTTTCTCTGTTCTTGGAGTCTCCTTGGTCTGGATGTTTTTCTTATTTGTGTCTGCCTCCCTTTCTCCTTGACCCAAGTCTTGCCACTTTTCACACTGCACCAATCTTTGGGGATGTTTTTGATTCCTTGGCTTCATGGGTTAGGGCTGCTTTCCAACAATCTTCTTTCAATTCCCTGATTTTTCAAATTACTAGACCATTGATACTTATGTTGGATACCCATCCTCATGAGTCCCATGGGGCTACCCTTCTCCTGTTCTTCATATTATCACTTCTACTCCACATTCTCCCTTCCAACTGGGTGGGCCATCAAGACACTTGGCAGTAATTCCTCCCTGGAACTGATTTTTGCTGTGGAATATTTTGTGCCTGCTTCTTCCCTTTGCATACCTATAGTCTCCCTTTCACTGCAACCTTTGTGTGAGTTTTTTCTTCAGATCTGTTTCTGCTTTTTGTACTCCACCTTTTCTTTCTCCTCATTATCTCACTTCTCTTCTTCCCTCAGATCCTCTGTATCTTTGAAGTCTTCCTGGGAACTTTCTTGAGTCTCATATGGGGCGGGCTCAACCATCTTCCTTGCATCTTTCATGCCTTGGAGATCTTTGTATTGAAAACTCTTCACTCTCCTTCTCTTCCTGCATGAGAGGTTCTCTCTACACATGCATACTGTTCAGTGGATTCTGTAGTACATGTCCTATGATCCTTTATTTGCCTTTGTGCCTTTCCATTCATATTTTTCTCCTTATCTGTTGGCCTGGCATAGCCAGGTATTTAGGGTGCTTGAGTTGCAATCTGTAGATTGCAGGTTCTAATCCCCATCCCACCAAACACACTTGCCCTTTCAGTCATGGAATGTTATAATGTGATGGTCAATTCCACTATTCATTGGTAAAAGAGTAGCCGAAGAGTTGGCAGTGGGTGGTGATAACTAGCTGTCTTCCTTCTATTCTTTCACTACTAAATTAGGGATGGCTAGCACAGATAGTCCTTGCATAGCTTTGTGCAAAATTCAAACCAAACAAAAACAAATCATATCTGTTATGGTGGCTCGATTGCTCCAAATGACCTAGGATATTCTGCCCCACCTTTCCACCTGACTTGCATTTTTACACTGATGCCTTCTTTTCCAATTGGGGGCAGCTCTCAGCATCTCCACTCTCTCCAAGGTCTGGTGTCCGATAGAGAAATCTCTGCTTATAGACATTCTAGAGTTGTCTGCAGTATTTTCGGGATTTCCAAAATCTTCATTTACAGTTATCAGTTCATCTGATGATAATACACTGTGACACTTCTATAGTCATTTTTTACATTATCTGCCAGGGAGATACCCACTTTCAGGACCTATGCTTTACTTGTTTTTTTGCTGCACCCTGTTCATTTCATCTATTGCCAGTTACTGAGTGGGGTTATCCACACCTTTTGCCTCTTGCTTAGCACTATTCCCTTTCTTTTGGTTGTTTTCTCCTACTCACTTGTGGTCATTTTTGTTTGGACATTCATACTTTTGCCTCTTTCCATCCTGTATATCATAAAGACCTGTTGATTTTTTTCATGACCACTCCTTTCTTCCAAAGACTTGAACTGTCTTGTTTTCTCCCATCTTTCTTCCTTCTGTTTCCTCACTAAGTGATCATTCCATTCCCAATCATCTTTTATGTCCATTTATGACTGTCTGTTGCTTTCCTGCTTGGAATATCCCTTTTAATGGACACCACCGCTGCTTGTTTTCTTCATTTCATACCTCCTCCTTTAGGGACTTATCTTCTTCCACTCTAACCATTCATCTTCCATTGCTTACACCACTGGGTGGTTTCATTGAGCCTATGGTTTTTGCCTTCCTCTCTCAAGTCACAATTCTTCAGTCTACCTAGTGGATCTAGTGTGGTGAGTTTTGCCTGTTAATTTCTTTTCCTACTCCTTCACTGACCTAGTTTGATCTTTGTATCTTTCACACATTTCATGGCATCACCATGTGTGTACCATTCTTTCTATACATATTCAACAAGAAAAAGGAGACAAAACACACACACACACACACACAAATGCCACATGGAACTAAACACTACAATCATTATATTTGATGTCATTGGATTCTGCAGAGTGATCAATATTAACTCACAGGGAATATTTACCTGAAATCTGAATTGAGTGGGAGAGTATGGAGTGTGTTCCACCCAATCCTCTTGCTCAGTTCCCACTACTGAGATGGAGTTTTCTGCAAGGCTGTTTCAGAACTGTATCTATATAATTGATATGGCTGGTTCTGCACCTTTTACAAAAAAAACAAAAACTGACAGCACCAGGTGTACTCCTGCTCTTACACCTGGCTTGTGCTTGCTATCTTTAGTTGTAGTAACCCATTGCACTGTCTCTAAATGGGAACCTAATTCCAGATGATTTTGCTTGATGACGGTGGCCAACCCATGCTCTCTGGTGTTGTCCTCTACATGTTCTCCTCTCCATTATTCTAGTGGATCATGGGAAAACTGTTACTTCTGCAGTCTAAAGCAACTGGAGATGTTGATATGAGGAGTTTCTTCTGTGAATGATGCCTTCTTCCCAGTAAGAAACCAGTTAGACCCACCTGTTATTTAAAATGTAGAGCTGGAGTGTTACCTGGAGTGTAGTACAGGATACCCCTTTACAGTACCTCCCAAGCAGTTCCCAGTGGATACGTCCAATTGGATGGGACTTAGATTTGCTTTGGGACACAGGTGAAGGATCCTCCTCCCTCCATCTGTCATTATAGTATCTATCTCATGTATGTATTTAACCAAGACAGAACAGCCTAAAGCCCTAGCTACACTTCACATTCTAATGTTCTGCCCACCTTGCTGACATGTTACCACTGCCACTGGATTTTCGTTTTATCCTATACTCTACTATCTAAAAACTTAAAAAGAAAAAAAAACCTATTGGGCAAAGAGTATTATCTGCTTAAAAAGGATGCTGTCTCTCACTGGGTGTTGCTCCACTAGGCAAACCCCAGTCTTGTGGAAGTCACACCCCTTTCTGTCACTATTTCAGAAAGGAACTAATTTATGTAATTAGTCAACACCTGCCCTTTCACCATCTTTAATGTGGAATTCTAACTCTTAGTGGTGCTGAGAGGTAAGTAACAGTTCTGAAGTTAACATTTGCTATATCTGAAAATGTATTTCATTTAGATACTTACCTCTCTGCACCACCTACCATCCTTCTTCCCCACTTCTGGCACATTTTGTTCACCTTGGCAAGAATGAGCCTATAATTATGTGCTAGTTCTTATGGGGATTACTGAGTATGGAGGTTGTGTCATCCTCTTATTGGTGGAGGACTACAACATTGTGATGATTACATCATAGACTGGCACAATACATATATGTATATATGCCTAAGGATGGGAGATAGTTCGAGGCTTGTGTCATGTGCAGGAAATTCCATGGCAATTGTCTGTGAGGTTATAGATTTTGTGGTGCAGGGAGTTAAGTATCTGTCTGAAATATTTTTTTCAGGTAAGGAAAATGTTAACTTCATGCACTCTGATATTTTTTTTGTAGGAAATTTTTCTAAATTGCTAGTTCTGGACAGTGAGAGCCTGAACTTTTGTGGAAATGTTTTTTTTTATAATATGTTATAAAACTTACCTTGGTTTAAATCAAATCAAATTGCCTGAATAATGTTTGAATGACTTATAAACTTCCTGTATTGTAAATTTTATGTTGACTTCATGACTAATAACTAATGGTGCTTGGATTTTGTAAGAACATTTTCATGCAGGTACCAAGCTTCATCTTTTTTTGTGCCAAGAAAAACGTACATAAGTCATGATGTTCACCTGAAATTTAGAGAATAATGCCCAAGTGATGGGTGTTATGGTTCTTTAACACTTTATTGTTTCATAGACTAAACAATGTAGAGAAAACAAAAAATACTGAGCACAAGGATATACAAGATTGTAAAAGCTCAGCAGATGCTAAGATTAACATTATCTGGAATAATCTATAGTGTTGTTGAAAGAGACCTTGAAAGAAATGAAGAAAAGGTTTGATCACATACAGAATTCCATTGAAGCTACTGTTATCAGGCTGATAGCTGTTCAGAAAGTACTGATATCAGTATTGCCATCACTCAAAACAAAATGAAAAATTTAAGAATTGAAATAGTAGATGAAAGGGTTGTCTCATTGCAAAGAAATATGGGTTCAAAAATTAGCATTACCAACAGATAGAAGTTGACACTTGCAGGATCATGTTGAGATGTTTTACAAAGAGACCACTGTCTATCTGTCAGTTTGTGTACAGGAATACCAGTCAAGGGGTACACAAAGCCTTTTAATCATCTCTTTACTGTAACACTCTACATGATGCAATCCCAGTTGGAGTTAAAGTATTTGGAAATTAATTTTTACCACTGTATAGAGAAGCTAACAGACTATGGTGGCAAATTACTAAGGGAACTATATAAAACCCAGTTTGACAAAATTTCTTGATAAGTAAATAAAATAACAAACAGAGAATTATATATTTTGCTGCCTACTTGAAAAGGCAGAATTGTTTTCAAAAAGTTTACGTATCAAAACCAAAAAAAACTGTATCAAATTTAGATATTGATGGACTAACTATGCTAACAAAACAAAAGTTTTAATATTTGTAATTCTGAAGATACCCAATAAGTGTTAGAAGTTAAGAAGTATAACAGATAAAAATTGGATATTAAAGAAATTAAAACATATATATACCTAGAGTATTAAAGATAAGTGACTGTGTTTGAAAAGGTAAAAATATATAAAATGTGAAACTTAAATGTTTGTTAATAAGGACTTGTATTGCTTGTCTGTTTTAACCTTAAGTTTATAACACCATATCCTATTCAGAAGTTAATATGATAGAAATTGGACTTTTGCATTGTTGTTAAGTTTTTGAATCTAATCACTATATAAAGTCTACATAAACATGGATAAAAATTAAAAACAAAATGATATAAAGAAAACGTGTTCTATAATTCTGCCTAACTTGCTACTTTCTGTATGTTAAAATACTCTTATTTAAGACCAAAAGCATTTTTCATAAAAATACAAAAGAGAACTTAAGAACATTTGTCAATAACTTTCTAAGGGGAAAAATGTGGATAATACTGCAAAACTTTAAATGGAATTTAAAGTAAAAAATGTTAACTAAAGTGACTTGGGAAGCTCAAACCCATCAGTTAAAGCAGAGCTCTAAACCACTATTCATAGTTTTCTCACTGGTTACCAGTTTTTAATTGTACCAATGAATTGTAACTTTAATAGTTCTAACTGTGACTAACAATATTAGTCTTCATGCTATTTTATGATCACAAGCCATCTTAAATGAGATATGTGATACATGCATGAAGTAAATAAACTAATAAGCATATGGATGCACCCATAGGCCAGAGTTTTAAAATATTCACTCAGAAATGTTCCAATCAGTTTCTACTTGAGTCATCACCTAAATCAACTAGTTAGCCCTACTCATATTTTGTCAGATATGTAATTGATTTAGAAGTAAGCACTAGACCATCATTCATAATATAACATAATGTTTTTGGACAGTATGGGACCTATTGGTCCATCTCGGCTGTTCCATCCTCTAAACT
>NW_013667104.1:137228-139411 GCF_000517525.1 Limulus polyphemus
GTCTTTTTATCTGTGTCCCCTAGTCCTACTATTCTCACAGTTAAATATGAAAAAAGATGAGGCATCAACACTAACAATTCCCTTTACAATCTTAGACACCTCAATAAGATCCCCCCTAACTCTTGTTTGTTCAAGAGAAAATAATTTGAGAGATTTCAGCCTCTCCTCATATGACAACCCCTCCATCCCAGGCACCATTCTAGTAACCCCTCTTTGAACCCTTTCCAACAATTCAGTGTCTTTCCTAAGGTAAGGAGCTCAATATTGAACACAATATTCTAAATGTGGTCTTACAAATGACCTGTACAATGAAATTATAACCTTTTTGCCTTACCACTAGCAACAGCACACTGCTTGAATGACTTTTGAGACTGATCATCTATTACACCAAGATCCCTTTCCTTCATGACACTATTAAGGTTATTCCCATCAAAATGCCCCCCAGTACCACAGTGGTATATCTGCGGTCTTACAATGTTAGAATCCAGGATTCTATATCTGTGGTGGGCAGAGCACAGATAGTCCATTGTGTAGCTTTGTACTTAATTACAAACAAACCCATCCAAATTATGATAACCACATGCATTATCTTGCATTTATTATAATTAAAACCTATCTGGCATTTATTTGCCAAACTCACTATATGATCTAAATCTTTTTGTAAATCAGCAGCATCTTCTTCACAGCTAGCAACACCTAATACCATAGATAATATCACACATTGTATTTAAAAGAAGTAAGAGCCAGGCCATCATTCAGAGATGATATAAACACTTTATTATTGAGTATGCACCAAGCCATCATTCAGAAATGATGTCACACAGTATATCAATAAGTAAGCATCAGGACATCATTTAGAGATGATGTCACACATTAAATTAATAACTAACCACCAGACCATCATTCAGACAAACACTACATTAATTTTGTCAGTAAAAGAGTAGCCCAAGAGTTGATGGTGGGTGGTGATGACTAACTGTCTTCCTTCTAGTCTTTCATTGCTAAATTAGGGACAGCTAGTGCAGATAGCCCTCATATAGCTTTGCTCAAAATTCAAAACGCAAATAAACAAACAATCACTTTTGCCCTTCCTATAGTCACCTTTGACACTCAAAATGACAAGAAATGCTTATAAAATGATAGAATAGTAAATTTCCTAAACTTTGTGGATTGGCCTATTAGTGAAGCCTTCAAATTCAGAAAATATTTTGCTTTTATAAAATGTCTGTTTTCAACTGAGCCTTACTTCAATACTTATTTAATACTATAGATCAATAAATTTTGTATTACTCATTGAAAAACCTAGATATAACTTTTTATCATAATAACATAAATGATAACTTGATGAAGCTAGGTAGTATTCAGAGAAAGCTAGTTTGTGTTCTAGGGGTAATTTCATAATATGTATATATTTAATCAGTTTAATGTTTATATGTATCATTATATGTTTTACCAAAGTGTGTTTGCATGTGCATTGTATTTTTAGAGGGAAGAGCAAAACAGACTTCTGTGGGAAGAAAATCAACGATGTAACAGAAAATTGGAATTACTGAAGAACCACCTTTATGAAATCCAGCAACACCATACCCAAGATTTAAATACATTCAATCATGACATGGTAAATAGATTGCGAACTAAAAACCTTTAAATATGACCTTGTATATAAAAACATAAGATAATTATTGAGCTTGCAAGGTATAGATCTTGAAAGGTTATGTTGTAATGAAACCAATTCCAAAACGGTACTACTTCCTCTAACCCAAAGCTATCTCGACCTTAATGTGTCTTCTAAGCATTGCTAAAATTTTCAACAGCACACCAGTCTTTTATACCTCTTCATTTTTATGCAATTGCAGCAACATGTACTGATCATGTGACTAACCTCCACCAATCATACTGTACACCTATACTAGCACAGGTAGCTTCCTCTACCATTGCAGCACAATCCTTACTTCCTCAATTGCCATTCTAGTGTACAGAGGCATGTTTTTAACTTGTTTTCCATGTGACTACAATATTTTTATTGTGCTTGATCACAAATTTATATCAGTTTCAACTTCAAGTTTTAAAACATACATACCTCCTTTCACACTTATAGCTATTTACTCGACCGCTAGGGTTTCTTCCTTTGCCCATCTAAGCATCGGTTTAATATATTCTTACTTACTTACTTATAATCTGGG
>NW_013667104.1:139481-145130 GCF_000517525.1 Limulus polyphemus
TTGGTGAGGGATGTACATATTCGTGAGTATTATAGTTTGTCCTGGATTTGGTTTGACCGGGTTAAGCTTAGAAAATCAGGCAGCAGTGCCTTCGAGGATGCGTCGGATGGGATAAAGCACCAGGGCTAAAAATTTTGGGTAGGGGAGGAGGCCATCTGTCGGTCCTTTTCAGGGCTGGGAGTAGGACCGTGGTCCAATTCTCAGAATTTTGCTGTGGGGGAAACGGGAGTACCACGAGAAAACCCACTTTCAATGGTCAGGCGCCAAATAATCTACCTGACCAGTGCCCAAAGCTGAAAAAGAAATTTCTTTCAGTTACTTGGTGAGTGTTTTATGTGTTTTCTAGGCTGTTTATGTAATTGAATGGTGATGTGTATGTGTTCCAAGTTTCTGGTGTTAGAGCTAATTGTTTGAACTGTTTGGTCTGTGTGTTCCTATTTTTGGCTATTCTGTAAAATTTCGTGGCAAGTTGTGTAAAGCGATCTTTGATTGTTGGTAACTTGGTAATGCTGTGTAGGTATTCTTGAGGTGTGTAGCTCGGCAGTCTGGTTTAATATATTCTCACTTGCTCCAGTCTTTTATACCCCAATCATTTGCCGTTGGTGATATTTATCTCGTGATACTCTCCACCCATGTCAGTGTAGCCTCTATCCTGGTACTGTATATAAGCACCTCATTCAGATAATGTTATCACTTTTTCCTGATAAAGCATCACTAATGGATTCCCAGTATTATGATCGTTCAAAGATACTTTGAATGTTATTGGGTTATATAGTTGATTTTCGTAACAATCATTATACTAATTAAAAAAAAAATCTTCTTCCAATTGGCAAACCAGTTTATGGTATGAATTTACAGATTATTATGGAAGGAGGTCTACTATCTCCTCGTAATTACTGGGTTCTGGGTTGAGCTCAGTTGTTCCACATCCTCCCCATAATTCTGGGGGCAAGTGGAATGTAGCTTGCCCACACAATTGTGGAGTGAGGATGAATGTTCATAATTCCAAACTGGATGAGTTCTGTTTCATTTCAAGCCTGGGGTGCTGCCTTTCAGACGTCTTTAGGTTGAGGAGAAGATTTGTCCTCTTCAATGTTGCTTACTTTCTCGTCGTGATTCTGATGGCTTGGAATGCATCACTCTTTGGCTGCCGTTGGGATCCACACATAAGTATATATATCTTTAATGTTGTGGTCTAATTGCTCTAGCCACCAACGTGAAATATAGGGACCAAGACCCCTTAATTCCAACAATGAATAGTGGTACCTCGGCTGTCTGGTTGGTATTGGCCTATAATGATGATCACTCATGTACAATTCCACCCACGATACAATAATTCAGTTCTGGGTGAAGAGCATACCTGTTCTGGATGCAGTGCAGTTCCCCCACGAGGGTAACAATCTTCTACTGACACACCCATGATCTATGCAGACACTTTCTGTATGGATAATGCCCTCACTAGCCCCTCCACCTTATCAATGTGAGATTCTAGCTATAAGTGAGAGAAGAGGTATGTATGTTTTGGAAGTTAACATTTTTCTGAATCGAAAATGTATTTCCAATAATACTTACCTCATATCACACTCTCCTGCCCTTCCTCCTCACTAAGAGCCAGTGTTAGAGACTGGGATTAAGTCAGTTTCGAAAAAGTGTTAACATTATCTGAAGGATAATACTGTTGCGTCAGCGAGGTCACGTGACTAGAGTCACGCGATGTTTTCTAGAAATATCCTGTCCCTTCGTGAATACCCTAGCATTTACTAGATTGGGGGTAGCCTGGTATATATAAGATGGTCACAACATGACGGGACAATGTGTAGGTAGTGAGTAATTGAACTGCAGTCAGAGAGTATTGTTGAAGCGTTTGTTATAGCGGGACTGTTGAAATTAAGTGTATCGGAAAAAATAAACCAGTTTTATTATGAAAGGACTTGTGTCACTAAAGTTGCATTGAACGAATTTACGGAAAATTAACTAGCCAACGGAGACGTAACAATACTATATATATAGTACCAGGATAGAGAGCACATTGACGTAGATGGAAAGTATCACGAGATAAATATTGCCAAGGGAAATTGAGTGGGGTATAAAAGACTGGACGAAGCGAAAAAAATCACACCAATACTTAGATGGGCAAAAGAAGAAACCCTGGCAGTAGAGTAATAGCTATAAGTGTGAAAGGAGGTAAGTATTATTGGAAATACATTTCAATTTAGGAAAATGTTAACTTTCGACTTTTTATATTTGATTTCTACTCGTTTGTTTTAAAAATGTTTTTGTTTCAGAATTCTACTTTGTTCATATGAATTTGAGATTAATATGGCGGATTCTTGATGTCAGACATCAGGGAACTTTACCCTCCCACAATGCAATGTTTACATAGCAACTGAGACGAAGGGGCAAACAAATAGGGGACATTTTGTTCATTCTGTACTATCGCCCGCTGTCTAGACTCGTATTTGTAACAACTATTTGTGTTTGTGATGAACCTTTATTGTTCCAAACCTGTAAGTATGGTGAAGAGTTGTTGCATATTCAATTGCACCAATATCTGAACTTTTCTTCTATTTGATACCCAGTCCTCCATCTCGTCTTAATAGTAAGCATAAAGCAAACATTTGTGGGATTCTATTCCTAGCCTAGAATAATCTTAAGACAATTTGTCGATAATTGTTTTAAAAACTAGTTCGACCTGGTAATTTACTTTTTAGTGCATGTTTTCCCACAAGAACAAGCTACTGAAAAGGAGAGAAAAGTGTTGTGGAAAACATCGCGGAATACATGAAGCAATAGGAAAGCTGTGGGAGCCAAAGTCTGACTATAACCATGTGTGTTCAGGTCATTTGATACCATGTAAATGTTATTTTCCGATTTTTTAAACACAAAGTAATTGTACACATCTGGGTACTGCACACTGGGACATTCTATTGGGTTGTTAATCCACGAGTCAGCAGGGTGCTGTAGGGACAAGAATCAAGCCCAATTAATTGTAACTTTTCTTGATATCTTGCTAATGCCTCGGCTGACAACTTCTCCATGTATTGACAAGACATTGCAATTGATAATTTGACTATCAAACAATAATATGCTCACCAGTTTCAGCAGTACATATTGTAGACCTACATAAATTGCGTACATACAGCTGTACTCACTTCACTATTGTTTGCTCCTTTAACAAGATGGCGATCATGTTACCAGACAAAGTCGCATGATTGTGACGTCACGCCGACCTCAAAAATGATTAATTTCCCACTATAAGTAGAGTACTACTCCTCAGGTCTTAGGTTCGATGATGTCTGCTGGGGAAGCAGAGGCTGTAGTTCACTGGGAGCTCATGTCTTATATTCGGCTAACGATTTTTTCCTTTCACGTTACGATTTTTGTGAAGAGGGATATATAAATATTGTGTGCAAATTGTCTCTCTATGGCACTTTCCACCTGTTACTGCGCCTCCACACAATCTTCTGGGTTAGGTATTGTTCCTTTCCCCAGGAGATCTGTGGTTAGTTTTTCAGTGTGTATTTCTCACTCCCCATAGGTATACCCATGTTCAGTGACTTTATGTGAACTTGTGTAGATGGACCTAATTTCGGCACTCGATAATTCTGCTCTGTTTGGATGAGTTAGATTTTTATAATTCTTTTACCATCTAGGCTAATTTAATTTAAACTTGCATTTGGAGTTTGATTATTCCTTTGTTTTGTTTGCACTTTTATTTCTTTTCACTGTTAATGTTATTTTGTTTGTAAGTTCCTTTTTTTTCCCTACTAGTCACATCTAATTGAGGATTATATTTGAGTTAAACTTTGTTATTGTTAACTGGGTACCTTTTTCTTCTCAAGTTCTTTAGGGTAGGGCTTATTTTCCCATTCTTTGTCTTTGAGTAGATTTACATGTTCGATGTTTAAGGGTCGTTTATCTTCTATGTTTTTTTTGCGGTTTTGTACTTTAGGTGTTACTTATTGTTTTCTGTTTTAGGTCGAATTTCATGGTTTTGCAGGTTTATTTCTATGTCCTTTGTAGACTTTAAATGTTTCCACGTTTTGTTAGTTCGAAAGTAATAAATACTTTCTCTAAGTATGTTTAGTTTATGTGTCTTTCTTAGCTACACTTCACGATAGTTCTGTGGTTTCTACTGGTTGTGTCTGTGGATTTATACCTTCCATTTTGCTTCCTCTCTATCCATTTTCCAGATCTCCTTTCCTCTTCCTCAGGATTGTACCTTGTCCAGTCATCTTGCCGAATCTGTGTGAGACCTACTACACAGAGGAGCTATCAAATGTGGTGCCCACTCAGTCGTGATTTTACTCCTGTCTATTTGTTGTCTACAAAAACACAGAAGATTGGAGTCCCATCATAGATCTTTCCCGATTGTATTCTTATCTAGAGACACCTTGCTTTGCTTCACTATGGAATTCTACCTCTCACTTCAGTAGGTTTTTTGCCCCAATGTCACGTCATTTTTCCCCAGTTCATCCACAAGGGATCCGTCTTCCAGTTCTGGGCGCAGCTGTTCGGTCTTTCTTCAGCTGCATATGTGTTTTGTCGAGTGGTATGCTCTTTTGCATCTCATTCTTATTTGCTGGGACTTCTGGATGGCTTCTGCTTGCCTCTTCTTGTGCCAGGTCAGTCACTCACACTCGCTTACTTCATCGAGAAGATGCTTAAGTGGTGTTTCTCGTGAAGTTGGAGAGGTTCTTTACTACCCCCTCACAGTATCTTATTCATTTGGGGGTTCTATTCACTTACCATTTCATTTGGGGCCAGCCTTCTCCACTTTGTTTCCTGGGATATGGAGCAGGAGGTCATGAAGACCATACCTTCTCTTTTTCTCTCTGAATGAGAGATTCTATCTCTTTTGGAGTTGTGGGCTTCCTTGGAAGCTCTCATTCCCATGGATATCCCATGCATTTCCTTCATTGGATGATTCTCGACTAGTGGAACTTCCCCCAAGATCCCTTTGACCATCCCATTTCCTTTTCACCTGGGATCAGGGCTGACCTAGCTTGGTGGCTCAACAGAGACTTGACCCCGGTGGGGGTTCTCATTCCTCTACCTTGTCCTGAGTCTAATCTGTTTACAGATGATTCCTTGGTGGGTTTGGGGGCTTTCCTCGATTTCCCAGCGATTTTGGGTTGGTCAGTCAAGGTGGCTACTTTCCATTTCCACATCATTGGAGCCTTTAGCAGTTTACTAGGCTCTTTATCATTTCCTCCCATCCTTGTGGGGGTGGGTGGTTATAGTTCATTTTGGCAATTCCACTGCCATCAGCTATATTATCAAGCAAGGGGTACCAAGTCCAGCTCTCTGTGTTTTCAGACTCTGGATCTCCTGCACTAGGCTGATGACTACAACATGACTGTTCTGGTGTGTGATGTTCCCAGTGTTATGAATCTTGTGGCTGATTGCTTATCATGCCCAAACCAGATTCTACCCACAAAGTGGTCCCTTCATCCTCAGGTTTTTCTGTGGGTGTGTTATCGACTAGGAACTCCACATATATATATATATATATATATACATTTCCCACTCACTGGAGTGCCACGCTTCCTTCCTTTTTGGTATCCAGTTCCTCACCCCTCAACTCTGGGGTGGATGCTTTCAGTCCAGATTGAAGGAATCTTCACAAA
The DNA here is from genome assembly GCF_000517525.1 of Limulus polyphemus. Taxonomy (NCBI): domain Eukaryota; kingdom Metazoa; phylum Arthropoda; class Merostomata; order Xiphosura; family Limulidae; genus Limulus; species Limulus polyphemus. Next base: position 145,112 of record NW_013667104.1, read on the forward strand.
TATGCTTACCCTTTGCTCA
>NW_013667104.1:145683-156711 GCF_000517525.1 Limulus polyphemus
GTATTGGCCAGCTCAGATGTGGTTCCCCCTGCTTCAGCCCTTTTTAAAGCTACAGCCCCTGCCCTTATCTCTGTTCTGATTGCTCCTCTGACAAACATGATTGGGCATTTTTCATCTTAACATCATCACACTCCAGCTTCACGTGTGACTTTTGTCTGGTCCCGTGCCATCAGAGGCATTGGTTATTTCAGACTTGTCTATTGGCCATGGCTTCTGACCATCTTGTCCTTCTGTTCCTTACTTGTCCTAGTTCTTCATTTAGTTGTTTGTTCAGGGTTTGTCTGTTTCAACTGTTGCTCTTTATAGGGCCACTATGTTGAACACCTTCCTTCCTTACACTTGTGGAATGCCTTTTCTTCCCCAGTTATTTCCATCCTTTCTTGTTCCTTTCATCTGGTCTATCCTCTGTGTTCCTTTATTCTTCTGGATTGAGATCTCAATGTTGTTTTCATGCCCTGTCTGGTACTCCCTTTCAACCCATTGTAGTGTGTTCCTTGTACCATTTTCTCTTTAAGACCTATTTCCTCCCCCTTTGGGCATGAGGGCATTATCGTTCTTGTATTTATGCCATTAATATTTCCTGCATCCTTTACCATTCCTCGTATGTTATCCACTACCAAGATCAGGCCTTCCTTCAGATCATTGGCTGCCTGGGAAGTTTGTTGGGCTTTTTCTCCTATTTTTTTACCTTCCTTTTCCCACCTATTCCCCCATTTGGATCTGAATCATCTACTTTGTTCAGTTCATTACCTGCTATGTTATATTGATTGTACTGCCTCCTTTCGTGGTTCTCCTTCCTGTGTATTTTTCCATGGAATTCCTCTGTTTCCCAGGATTTTTCACCTCTTCTGCTTACTGATTGAGTTTGTCAACTCATACAACTGGTGCATTCTGACATGACTATGGATGGTTGCCATCTACATCAAGTTTTTTCACACCAAATTTGTCATCTAACTATGTCTTTAGCTGCTCGCAACCTCTGTCTTTTGGAGGAAATCATTCAGGCTGGTATGTGGACAACTCGCAATGCATTTTTCACTCCTTATCTGAACAACATAGCTGTGTCTTCCTCGAGCAGATATTGTCTTCCTCTTGTGACAATTCTACACACATCCGTTCACCTTTGCCTGGAGTAAGTCGACATATTATTCTTTTTTTTATTTTTTACTTACTTTGTTGCTTTACATCATATTTCAGGATCCCATATGGTGACAGGTGTTACCTGGTCAGATATGATGAATATTATATCATGGCACTAAATCTGTATACTTCTATAATGCTCACTATGGAGATGGGGTGTTTCTGTAAGACTACTGGCTGCTTATTTGGGAAGGGTGTATATATCTCTATCTGTATGTTTTTTTTATTATCACTGTATCATATATAAAGGACTGTCACTCATGAACTTCATGAGTAAAGCAGATGGGGATTTTTGCCCATCCCTAACTGACCCTTGATTCTTGCAATCAGGGTCTTTCTGCTTTTCAAAATAGGGAATCGCAGACATCCATTGCACTATCTCCAGTGTGTTGTTCCTCTGGACTCCCCAGCATGTATTCCCCCACCAAAGCATGGGCATCCTTGCCACTTCTGCTACTCAGACACTGGAGTGATGGACCGTGAAGGAGTGGGTTTTGTAGGATAAAACAAACTTCGTAGTCATATCTACCCACTCTGTGAGAAGAGGGCTATCGTCTTTATATTTATTATTATACAATATCATAATATGCTCAATCCAAGATGCTTTGCCTGGATGTTTTTGCCTGGGTTGATCGTACTTGTTAATCACAAAATAATTTTTTTCATGCAAGGCACTTCAACTGGATATTTTCTGCCCAGATGGACTGCACTTGACATACTCAGTAATATCACAAGGAGCTTACCTTGGATGTTTTTGCCTGGGCAGACCACACTTGTTGATTTCTAAATAACTTAAGTAAAAGATATGAAACAATTTTATGCACTCAAAGTGTATTTCTGATATGTACTTACCTCTTCTCACCCACTTCCCGCCCTTCCTCCTCACTGATTTACTGGTGTTTCTGGTTTGTATCTGCTATTTCATGAAAGTGAGGATTATGCTGCAATGGTAGAGGAAACTACCTGTGCTAGTATAAGTGGCACACTATGATTGGTGGAGGGTAATCACATTATCAGCATGTGTTGCTGCAATGGTGCAAAAACAAAGGGGTATAAAAGACTGGTGTGCTGTTGAAAATTTTAGCAATGCTTAGAGGGAAAATCAAGGTTGAGATGAGGTAAATTTTTCATTGATAGAAAATCTTAACTTTCTATACTGAATATTGGATATTGTAAACATAAGAGTGTGATCACAGTTGATCTTAATTTTAATACATTTTTGTGAGTGCTGTACTGATATCTCTTTGAATGGTTTCAGATGTGAAGAAATATGCTAAATGACTTTATATGTACTTTTCTATTTCAGCCTATCCTGGGTAATGTTGTGTAAAATGTCTTGTCTGTTCTGTAAATCCAAATACATTGTGAGGATGTATGAAAACGATATTAAAAACAGTTTCCAAATCATCCCCTTGTGTTGGATAGATTGTACTGTATCTAATTATGTGAATTTGATATTTAATGTGGTTAATTACCAAGCTGAAAAACTACCCTGAAAATTATTAAAATATATACCTACATGCATGCTTAAGCACATTCTTATCAACTTGGATATGAACTTTATATCTCAGATTACACTAGGTTGGGATTATAAACAGTTATTAAGTCAAAGAAGTGAGTATTGAACTATATTACATCAATAAAAAGTGTCTATCTATCTATATATATATATATACATATATTAACAGTACCAGAATAACGATTATAAAAAAAGAAACAAAAAATATGATAACATAGTTACTTATTCAAATAGAAACATGTATTAGTTAACTCCAAAATTAAATTTGTACAGCCATCCATATGTTCCAGCTATTGTTTTCTGTTTATACATCACAATGTGGTTTTTATTAAATATTTTTGTTTTGCTTGAGTTTGAAATTGGATGGTTTTTTTCATATTATCATTTTATTATTTTGAAATAAGGTGACATTTAAATATATTATTTATTTGTCATTTGGATATTATTAACTGGGATTAATGTTTTTATGTCTGATATGTTTAACCTATTAATAGGTATTGCCTGAGGACATGGAAACAGACCGAGAAGTGCTTAACACAGCAGGAGAACCATTGGAAAGAAGACTAGATGTACTATCATGGATTATTGAACATGATGGTGAAAAACAGGAAGTGGGCACTCTTCCACTGGAAGATGCTCTGCCAAACTTTGCTATGTATGCCAAAGTAGATCACTCTAAAAAAAAATCAAATATAACTAATTTAACATTTTCACAGTATAACATCGTAGAAAATCCACAATATTTTACTCCAACTGATGAACTTGATCAAGTTATTGCAAGAATGTGTGATGTGGAGGTTGATCAAGATGCTAGAATCCAACCAAGTATTTCTGTATGCACTAAAGAACCTGGACATGCGCAAAAGCTTCAGTCAGAACAGAAAATAAAGCCTATTCCTCTTCCTCGGCAGAAAATTGGACCTCTGAATAAAGAGGAAGGATCTCCTACTAGTCCTTTGAATTGGTCCACTAACACTCCAGGAATACATGACCTAGCCTTAACAATTCCTGAGACACCGAACAACACAAATAAACTCTTCAATGAGAAAAGTTGTGGTGTAGAAGGTGACAGGAGAAAGAGAGTATCTGCAGATAACGAACTTCATGACTATGCAGAAATTTACACTCCCAGTAATGAACTTCCTTATTTGGCTACTGGAGATGCAGTAGAAGAAGGTGATCCCCCAAGTCCTCCAAAACATCAAGTTCCACCATGGGTGAGTTATATTTAATAGTAATGTGTAATATTCTTTGTGTTATAGGAACAAAGAAATTAAGATTCTTCTGGCTTTTGATAATAAGTAAGGATGATATATAATAAATCTATTATTGTAATGTGTGTATTCCTGATAAGCACAAGATGAATAAGACAAATACCAGTGAGTGAGAACAACAACTTTCTTTAAAAACAAAATTTACTTTATTTACCCAAAATATGCTGTATCACTTATTGCATTGTGTGGTTTCTATGTTGATAATCTAGTGGTTTTCTACAAAATATAGTATTTTTTAAAGTCAACAGAGTTTGTAATAGTCAGGAAAGAAACTAATTGTTGATCCTTCAGTTAAACAATCACTGTTTATCTATGTGATGCTAGAGTGAAATGCTTCCAAATGATCCTTGCTTTAGGAGTAGATTCCAAACAACAGATTCTACTTTAACAGTTAGAACCTAGACCTAACTGTCCTATTGATTTATGAGAAAGCTAGCTAACTTATGCTAAATCACAAAAGCCAATCAATAAAAAATCATGAGTTTGGAAAATTTTTCCAGATTTACATTGTTCCCTAGATGTTTAACTCAGAGGAACACACATCCTTCCCCAGTGAAATTCAACTTCAAAGTTGTAGACAAATTCACCCAGACTCACTTTATCTTGATGTTATGAATACAATAATGCATGTATGTGATAATTGAACTAAACTGCGGCCAGGGAATAGTGTTTTGTTAAATATTTCATATTAAGATTGGGAAAACCATTTTGATTTCAGCATTTTTATAACTTATTTTTCATTTTCTGCTTGCAATAAATATAAAAATTCTACTTCAACCCTGGTATTACCAGTGCAGTCTAACCTTGTAAATGAGAACATTTTTAAAAACTATTTATACAACAAATTCCATGTGGTTCCATGATTTTGTTGGTCACACAAAACAAAACAAATCATCAATATTGCAGTTAATCTAACTTATTATAGTTGGGGGTCTCCTGTGTATTTTACACAGAAAATGAGTGATATCACCCAGTTTTTTATTATTTCTTTACATATTGTTGGTACAGATAAACCATACAATTGCTCAATCCAGTGCAATGTGGTATGTGTTAACAGCACTGGATGTGCTAATTTATTTATCAATATTCAATTCATTGATTAGTGTATATAGTGTTCCTCAAACCAAAAAAAAAAAGTTGGTGGCAAGTGTTGCAAGCCATTTTCCTTCCTTCTAGTCAAAAAAGAAAAAAAAAAACTGATGGTGGGTGCAACCGACTAGTTGCCTTTCCTCTAGTCAGCAGTTCAGAAGGAGAAAAAAGAGGGCAGCTGTTGATGCTAGCCAGTAGTAGCTTTGGAATAACAAAGACAGAGAAAGCAAGTTGATGGCAATGAGAATTGAACCAAAGACCTTCAAATCATGAGCTATCTCCCCTAAAGTGACCAAAGCTGAACAAACTTTAAGTAAAAAAGAAAAAAAATGAAACAATAATTTATAAGGCTAAAACTAGGTAAAATACAGATAACCCATTACATAGCTTTGTGATTAACAACAAACATAACAGCAACATTTTGATTACTTGGACAATTGGTATAATAAAAGACAGTTATAATTGGAAACACTAATATCAACTATTTGATCATTTTCATGACAATCACTTTAAGTATAATTCTGATAAATCAATGTAATCACTGCTCATAGAGTCTTGATTAAATCACCAAGGTCCATGGTCACCCACAGAAATATTTTCGGGGGGGGGGGTCAAACATGTATCTAGGGGATCAGCTTTTACAGTGTAAGTCAACAGACTAAAAGAATATCTATTATGTATGTTTAAATACAAACACAAATTTAGAGTTTTAATAACAATTTCTAAAAATATTTAGTTAAACTTTGATGTTAAGTTTACATCATAATTTGTGTAGGTTTTTGCCCCTTCCTGCGGGCACGCATGCCTAGGTCTAACTTTTAGTGAACAGTATATAAAAGCAAGTTGATAATTTGAGGATCAAAATAAAACATATTTGGTAATTTTTATCTTTGTGTTTGATATATAGATTAAATTATTTAGCATCTTTAATTATTATCAAAAAAAAGAACATTAATATCTTAAATAAATTATCTTTCAACTACTAATATATTTGATAAAAAGAAAACTCATAATAATTACCTTAAAACCACTCATTTACAGTTTTTTAAGTTTTTTTACATGCAACTTTGAAGATTTTATCTAAAGAATGAATTATTGAAGTCAAATTATTTTAATGTGTTTGCTAAAGGTTTTCTGTTAGTATTTTGTAACATACCCTTGTGTTACTACCTTTTTTTAACATTAAATGTGTTATACATATGTTATGTGCTTTGTATCACTTTTCCCTTTCTAAAAGGCTTTTGATGAAGTTCATGATTCTATCATCTCTTTATATTTCCCTTACTTTTAATCTATAGCTCTATTTATTTGGTCAAATAATAATTCTAGACTAGACTTCTTTGTTACATTAATATTTGTTTCAAAAATTCATAATGTTTCATATTTACTACACTTGCTGCATTATTTATATGGAACCTCTATGTGTACACTAATACACACCTTTTATTTTTGGTTAAGTAACTATTGCTATTGTTTCAATTGTACATTGGAATTTCTGAAGAAATGTGGAAAATGAAACATTTTAAGAAATCAAAGGAAGGTTGATAAGGAAATATACTTTTATGTCATCTTTTAATTACTTTTATACAAAACTTTTCTTTGTACTTACAACATTTTCAAGAAACCACATCACTGATGTTAGTCTATGTTATGCTTATTTGATCATTGACTGTAATGAATATTTTATAGAGGTCTGAATGTTAGTAAAAGGTAATGTTTTTTAAAGTTTAAAAAATAAGTTATGGGTTTATGTTTAAATTTGTCTTGTAATATGTTATGTATTCATGACAGGTCATAGAACCTAAATCATTCTGTAGATTTACTTAGCATTCATCAACACTAAAAGGGATTAACAAACACAAGGCATAATGTGAATTAATACTTGTTAATATTCCAATAATCTGAAAGACTAAACATATCTTTTTTGTGAAAAAATCAATATTTTGATAATTGTGAGACACAAATTTAGCCTGCTCATTGTCGTACATATTTCAATGTACTAATAGTCTGATAATGAAATAATTTAAGAGATGCAAATCAACCTTTCACTCTTATGGATATGTCTCTATACCTTGGTAATCAAATAAGAAATGAATGTATTCCAGCACAATAATAAGTGAAAATTAGTATAGTAATAGAAAAATGTTAATTTTAGGAATTTTCATGATCCTCTGTTCCCACCAAAGAAAAATTCATATTGTACTACAGTTTCGTGATCAATGCTTAACATTTCAGAAAATACCATAGATACTGTTTTTCAAATGATTTGTGCCACTCAGTTCACTGTATTACAGTGAGTATGAGGTCTTCCTTTCAGCACAGAGTAGATTTGACTCTTGCCAGTTTGTTTGTTGGAAATGTGTATAATTAAAGGAGGTATTATGTTCAGCAAAAATTTGGGATCTTAGTGTTTCATTATTATTGTATATATCAATGTTGTTCAAAGTATATTTTCCATAACTATAGCTGAACTTTAACATTTCTTCACACATAGTATCTCTTTATAGTAATTGACATTTGATTAGTTTTTTATATTCAGCTTTCTTTACAAAATAATCACAATTTTACATTACAAGAACACTGATTCACATTTACACCATCAGTATGCTTTCCAAAGTTTATTGAATGACCTGTTTTATCGGGATTCTTAGTTAAAATGGGATTGGATCATATTTTATCTTGAAAATAGTTTGGATTCATTCTGGTATAGACCTTACAAGATAATAGAAGGTGTCATGTTTGATTATAGTTAACTTATCAAGGAGTATGGTCTACCGTTCACAGATGTTAACAAAGAATTACAATGACAAATATGAGGATCATGTCAGTGGTGCCCAAATGAATTGAAATTCAATTATTTTTTATGGCCAAGGAAGATAAATGAAGATACTGTTGTGCTCTTTCAATTGATTTTGACCAGTGGATTATTGTTTTGGAAGAACACTGCTTAGTAGGGTAGATATGCAATATAGTGGGTTGAACATGGTTAGAAATAATATTGAAGCACACTGTGGTTGTTATTTTACCCTTCTAAATAAATCAAACAAGACAAGCAGAGTCAAGTTTTACATGTAGTTTTTTTCCATGTTTTTATTCTATTATCAGTACATAAAAGGTGAAATGCAACTTATCCACTTGTACACTTCTAGTGATTCTTTGTCTACAGTTTATGATGTATGCACAAATGAAGTTTTGATTTTCTGTTTGCATATGAGATGAGGAGTTTAAGAATGGTTGTAGGCTGCCATGTAACAGTTTTTGCATTGTTTTTTCATAGTAAAATTGAAGATAGCCAATCTGACCACTGTTGAAGAAATTGGTCGATTAGAACATTATAACATCTGCTATAATGAATTCATTTGTATCAGTTACTCACTGGCAGTTGGTGCCCAGTTTTTCTTAATTGCAGATGTATTTCTTTTTCATTACTACTATTAATAAGCTGTGATGCTAGATATTTATAAATAACTGGTCAAAGAAAACACTTATTGTTAACAATTCTTCTACAAGATAGAATACCTACTATCATTACCATTTTGAAAGATATGAAGATCCTTGCTCTTACCAATTTCCTTGCAGATTAATAATAATATGAGAGTCTACATTCATTGGGCTCAATCTGACTCATCACACTTTCAGTTCTCCTTTAGATATGCGGATGAAAAGTATTCTATAAATGTGTACATTGGTCTTCTAATAAAATGGCCAGTTAGTGTAGGTGTATAAGCACATAACACATTATCAACAGGTGTCACTTAATGCACCAGTAGATTTTCAACCTGCATTAGCTCTAGATAATATTACATATAATCACATGACACATTAATGAGCAGGTATTCATCTCACTAGTAGATGTACTTGTGTCATAGGAAACTATATAATACATTCACCAGATGATGTACTTTGTGGTAATTCAAGGTTATATCTGCATACAGCTATATAAGCTCCACAAAAAGTATATGATTGTGAGTCTAACTTGTAGAGAAAAATTTACAGTGACTTGTAACAGGTGGAATAAAAGAGAAAGACAGTGTTGAAATCAAAATAAAAAAAAACGGAGCCCTTTATTTACAACATTAAACAATCCACTCAAAAAGCTGTGTATCAGAACTTTTAGTTAAAATATATAGTGGATTCTCTCTCCTTACAAAAACAACAGCAATTCTTTATCTGTTAACTGACCCTGCAGTAGATTTAGATATTCTTATTTATTTACAGAGGCTTAAGTGTGTTATATTAAAACAATTTTGAATATGCAAATCAGCATGTTACATGACAATCACAACTAATATACAGTCATGGAGGAATGGAATGTGTCAGAACTAAATTTTGACATTGTTTGGTATTTTGTAGGTAATGTGGTGCTACCAAAAATTGATCACTTTTGAGAAGGGTATGTAACAACCCTTTCTGATAAAAATATATTCATACCCTCAGATCATAAAGATGTGTTCTGATTGAGGACTTGGAAGAAGATAGGGATATTCTTTGTACATAATAACATCAGAAAATAAAGGCATGTGGATCATCATGGGAAACCAGGATTGTCCAGAAAGAGATTTGCAACAAGTTTATAGTAATCAGATTTCCAAACTGAAAAACTGAGTACAGCCCTTAATTTTAAAATGGCTATTACAAATTTGAGATAACTTCTACTTAATATATTTTAAATTTATTGAACTGCTCTACAATATTTCCAAACATATTAACATTGCATTGAAATAACTTCAACTACTTTTTTGGAGATAGACACAAAAAATGAGCACAAATATTAAAATTATACATCCAAGAAATGTTTAATTATTCACTTTATCCAATTCATCTTAAGACCTGGCACCACGAAAAACTCAGTCTTGGTATGGCTGCACTTTTTTTTTTTATTATTGATTTAACAACTGACTAAACTGACTGAAGATGAGCACAACTTTAACTATCTTTATATTCAGACCTGGGTTTCTCACCATTCACAGACAGAACTTTCAAGAGAGTTTGGAGGCAGGATAGTACATATTACAACAAAGAGCAAATCAAGTAGGCCTATTACATTTCGTGATTCAATGTGACTGAGAGTTTGATCGTAAAATTGGGATGTTTTATACATCCTGAGAATTTTTCTCAGGACACTGGGACAAACTACCAAAAAAATGGGTCTGTCCCATAAAAACCAGTACATCTGGTCACTCTAAAGAAGTTGTAACATAGCTGTGATAAGCATAGTGTGGGGGTCTTTTAACAGATGAGAATCCATGAACCCAAAGTTCAGTGGCATAAGTCATCTTTGTGCTCCAGGCAACATTATCAATAAGAATATCCATCTGAAAACTAGGCCAAGGCCCACAGGGATGGGTTTACCAAGATAAGGCTTCCAGTCACATCTCCTATACAACCATCACATATCTCAAGCAGATGGAGAATAAAACAGGTATTCATGCTACTCTGTACAAACATTGGACATATGCATTATTTATGGATTTAAGTGGACTGTTCAAAAGGGCATGGAGAAATAATAATCCCCATACATTAGATGGATTATGTAAAGCAATCAAAGAAGAGCAGTGTGCTTAGGATTCAATCTCACTACAAAATATTTTCCAGTGAATTTTAAACTGCAGGGCTATGTCAAGATGCATGGTTATGAGAGCATGACCAGATATGGTGAAATGTACTTTAAGGTGGTGAGGCATACTTATACTCTGTACCTGGCAATGGCACTTCATTAGTAAGTACCTAACCTTTCAACAGACCCAGATGTATCACATGTAGCCACAGTAAAGTGTATTGTATGTTGAATAACCAAATCTTTTCATTTTACTAAAATAAACTTTTATGTGCACAACTCAGTTTTAAAGTAAGGTGGACATACAGACTACAACCTTACTAATTAACTAACAGGATGGCATTTTAATAGTGAAGAGCAGTGAGATGCAAGTTACACTCTCTCATATCAAAGAAACAAGCTTGAGTTTTTTTTTCTTGTCTGATGACTTAAGTTTTTCCATCTGTAAT
>NW_013667104.1:157051-158186 GCF_000517525.1 Limulus polyphemus
ATTAAAGTTTTTCTTCATTACCCATTCAAGCCGTCTCTAGCCATTATTAGTCTCAAAGTGGGTTCATCGTCACCGAATCTAATATATCTGATGACTTAAGTTTTTCCATCTGTAATATATCTTATATTAGTGCTTTAGGTTGCACAATTTATTTCTATGTATTTTTTATGTACACTAATGTTTTATCTGTGTATTCATATTATTATACAATACTGTGCTTGCTAGATTATTATTATGGCTTGTAAGAGATTATTTCATAAAGTTGCTTATCTGTTTGCACTTGTGTTTTTAAAATTGATAACTTTCTTATTTGCATTTTTTTTAACAGTCTGTGTATGTAAATCTGTAATACTATTGAAATTATTATATTTCCTGGGAGATATTAATTACAGAGCTAGTTATTTGACAGTTTTTATTATTAACACATTGGTTATTGTAACTCTGTGGGACTCGACTTGCTGGTGAAGATAAGACAGCTGATTAATTATCACACTTCATTAACAACAACAGTAATTTCAAATCTGTATAAGAGTTATTGGTCATTTGTAGTTTGTTTTTAATGAACAGAATTACCTAGTAACACATAGATTATTATAGAACTGAAAACATTTTTAGCCTGTTTTTGGTACATTATCACAGAAAAGCATGCAGATAGTTTGTCAGTTTACAACACACAAAAACTAGTGATTAGATTAATTAAAGTCATATGTATGAATTAATGATGTAGTGACAAAATTATAGCTTCATAAGTCTTGAATTGGGAACTGATGTTGTCTATCAAAAATTGCAGGAAAGTAGAATATATGAAATAGCTGTCAATGGAATAAATACCTTCAAGGATGAATGTGCCTCTAAAGGTAGGTTGTTTAATTACTGAGTGAATCAGTAAATGTATTATGTTTGTCACTGCTATGAAGTTCTCCATTAATAAAAAGAAAAGGGAATGTCAAAATATGTGTTTAGTTAAAGTTATATCTCAAAGTAACTTGTTAGTACTTGAGTGGAAATAAATGTATCATAAGATATTAGTTCTTGTGAATTCTCTTTTATTGTATATTACACTTTATAGACATAGTGTATTGTTACGTATCTGATCGTTTGTTAATTTCCGGTATAAATTCTTTCCGAAGAACTT
>NW_013667104.1:159086-200395 GCF_000517525.1 Limulus polyphemus
TTCTTGATACAACTTTTTAGTACACAGAATTTCCACAGTCACTTCAAAATTAACAATCATTATAACACACGCTATAAATCACAGTGATTCACATACTTTACTTACAGTGCCTACTGCTCGCTTGACTCAATTATCTATCTATCTCTTCAATCTATCTATATCTCTTCAAATCGTGCTGTTTTTTTTTCTCGCCAGACTTATATACTAAAAAAAGAGGGTACCTCGAACAAACTAGAGTTGCCAGGAAAATTCATGATCCTTCGAGGAACTCCAGCGCGCATGCTCCCAGCGTCGCGTGACTTCCGCTGTCGTAACAGTATGAAACATAAAATATATTGTCTGAACACCTTATAATGATATAGTGAATTTTGATAAACACATTGTTTATAGAGGTTTAATAAAAGCTCATCTTTAAAGCTGCTATAGCTACTACCTTTTTTGAAAACACTTAGTTAGTATTATGTAATAATGAAATACTGCAATCTTTTTTACACAGGATATCTAATCTTTTCAGTGAAACATGAAAGATTAATTAATGTGTTATGCTGTGCTCTTCCTCTGTAGGTTTGCCAATAAACACAATTAAGATGTGTTCTAATGGAGCATTTACAGACATAAGCATTCCAGTCTATGCTACAGTGAAAGGGGTAAGCTTTAATATTTTTTGGTTATAGGAAATATTTATAAAACATATTCATATTTAAAGTTTTACTGCTATATCAAACACACTGTATACTATTTCCAATATCTCCTAAAATATTTTTACATTTCTGTAATTTGAAAAACGTAACATTAAATAAGGTTTTGTTGATTGTAAATTGTTTTAACTGTGACTATTTAGACTACTTTTGAAAGGTTAATATTTTTCATCATACAAAATTTATTCAAGTTTTAGCACATTATTCAGTTGTTAGACTATTTTTATTCAACACATTTACTGTTTTTTGTGTAATTATATCAATGACTCTTTCATGGCCATTTGATGAGTTGCTTTCTTTTCATTGCAAAAATTATTCAAGTTCTAATAATTTAATCAGCGCATTAAGAATATAAAGAAAAACACAGTTTAGGAAGAAAGGGTATATCGAATTCTCATGATATAAAGCCTCAGATTAAAGACTACTGAAATAATTAAACAACTAAGAACTTGTTCAATGATCCTATTACCCAGTGTTTTATGCTTAATAATGTAATGGACACTAACCTACCTAAATGCTTAAAACTGCAAGGGATGATTCCAAAACATACTTATCTCCACACACACACTTACAACTATTATTCGACTGCCATCTAAGATTTGGTCTGATTTTTTCTCGCTTGTTCCAGTCTTTTATACCCAATTTAATTACCCTTGGTGATATTTGTCTTGTGACACTCTCCACCTATGTCAATCCCGGTACTTTATATAAGCACCTCATTCAGGTAATGTTATCACTTTTTCTCGATGGGTTCCCAGTACTATGATCGTTGGAAAATACTTTGAATGTTCTCTGTGTTTCCTAGTTGATTTTCGTAAAAAAAATATAAATTTCAAATTGACAAGCCCATTTACAGTATGAATTCCTGGATCATATACTCGTTCCTGTGGTGTTCCTCCAGGGGACTCTGAGGCTGCAATTAAGGGTGATCTTCGAAATTCTGGAGAGAATTTAGATTTGCTTTTTACTGCGCATTATTTTAGTCTATTGGCTTTTCAGTCCCCCTGTGGGACAGTGGTGAGTCTATGGACTTGCAATGCTGGAATCCAAGGCTTGATTCCCTATAGTCGACAGAACAGATAGCTCAAAGTTGCTTTGCTCTAACAAAACAAATTTACCAGACCAAATGTTGTTCTAATCAACAGTTTTTAAATGGCATATAGAAACAAAAAGGAAGCCACTTTGGGATAAGCTGCCTTTGATTTTCTTCAGTTGGTTCATTGAGAGTGTGATGTTTTAGATCTTTCCATGGTTGGTTTTGAACCTGCACCTTACTTGATGGCTGAAAGGTCTGGGAGTGAATTTTTAGTTTTTTCTCCATCTATGCATATTGTGGCTCATACAGGGAGGTTTACTTCTCAGTTATGTGAAGGGACAGTTATGCCTTATCCAACACAGTTATTGGAACTTCATGACTTAGCTTTCTACTGCCCAGTAGGAACATTTTCTTACTCTCAAATGATACATTTGCTCCTTGGATTTTGGGGTTCTAAGGCGGTGTTTGTAGTTAACCTGAATAGATCAATGTTCCCTGATGGGACAGGGTAAATCTACGAACTTACAACTCTAAAATCCAACATTTTTTCTTTTCACTTCACTTTGTTGGAAGATTCTCAGGATCACCAACTTCATTGATGATGAGCTGGAACTATTACACATTGGTTCAGTTGTCGGCTTCTACATTCATCCCTTTTGTCATTGGCTTCTCGAATTTCATCAGCTCCTACAGGGGATCATAGTTCTGCCCTTTTTTGACCATCGACATCAGTCCCTCGGGAATATTGGTACCCAGAATAGATTCTGTCTATATCCAAGGGATCTTCTGCTTGGTCAGATTGCTGCCAGCATCATCGGTGATTATTGTTTTCCTTTAGGGTCTGTGGAGGCTCGACTCTGAGAATTTCTGGACATGTGGTATCCTTAAACACAGAGCCAGGAGCACTACAGGTCCTTGAGACAGGATTAGTCATTCAGTTAACATCTTCACCACTATTATCCACCCAACCTGTAGGGTTTCTGTCTCCTGCAGATCCTTGGAATATGGAACTTAGTTCTAGGGCTACCAGAGTTTGGTTGGTCTGGGGGTAGTGAGAGAGTCATGCTAGTTCTTCTGAGGTTTTATTCCGATCAGTTGTTGGGCCTGATAAGACAGGAGATTGGAGGCTGTCCATCGTGATCATCTCACTCAGGGTTTTTATTCCTGTCTTTTTCTGTAATCCTCAAGAAGGCCCAGGGTTGGTACTCTGTCATTGATTTATTGTCCTTAAGCCTTTTTCTCGATGTTCCTCAGTTTAAGATGGATGATTTTTCACAGTATATAATGGCTGTTCTCTTCTGAGTTGTGAATGACCAAAGATGATGTTTCTGATTTATTTTTTCACGTTCTGATTTGTCCATCATCCCTTTATTTCCCCCAGTTTGTCCACAAAATCAGATTTTTTTTAATTCTAGGCCCTATCCTTAGGATTATTCATGGCCCCTTATGTTTTCAATTGAATTATGCAAGCATTCCCTTGGTGGATGCACTCTGTAGGTCTTCACTTCCATTATTGTATGGACTATTGGCTCCTGCTGGCTACATCTCAACAGACTTCTGCAGAAGCAACTTCTCTCCACCTTCAGTAGGCACTTCATTTGGGTGGGTTGGTCAAGTGATTCAAGACTGTCTTAACCTCCACTCAGTATTTGGTCCACATGAATGTTTTTACTCAATTTGTGTGTGGGGCAGGATCAACCATCATCTTTGCATCTTCATGCCACTGAGATTCTGATTTCCAAGGCTTTTTGGTCTTCTACTCTACCTGCATGATAGGATCTCTATTTTCTCACTTTTTGGGACTGTAGTTTCCCTTGAGTCCCTTATCACTTTGGGATATGCTCATATGTACTCACTTCAATGAATCATGGGTGATTAGTGGAACATGTTCTGGGATTCCTTGTCAGTCCTCATGACTACACATCCATCTCTCCACCCCTTTCTCTATTGTGTTGACTCAATCTCTTCAACATGACTCTAGGTATTCTGATCATCGACTTAATATACATTTATACACAGATGCCACTCTTTCCAGATGGGGAGATTGAGATTGGTCCCTTCACATCAATGTCTTGGAAATGTTAGCTGCATATCAGTCTCAGTTCATGGGTCATCTGATGGTGATCCATTCAGCTTATTCCAAATTTGGATCTCACATCAACCATCAAAGTGCCTCTCATTCTCACTCTGGAATTTCTCCCTTCTGTCCACAACCATCAGATTCAGTTGTCAGGTTGCAATGTTCTGAGGGCTTTGAACTTGTTGGCAAATCACTTGTTTCATAGGGACAGGATATTTCTTTCCCAAGGAGTGATCCTTTGGTGTTTCAGTGGATTTATTCCTAGTTTGGTAG
This sequence comes from Limulus polyphemus, assembly GCF_000517525.1. Classification (NCBI taxonomy): domain Eukaryota; kingdom Metazoa; phylum Arthropoda; class Merostomata; order Xiphosura; family Limulidae; genus Limulus; species Limulus polyphemus. The sequence continues at coordinate 163,174 of NW_013667104.1, forward strand.
CCTTCTGATAGATGCCTTTAGCAATCCCAGACCGTATAGTTATGGCTGTTGATGCTCTGAGCCATCTTCTTTCTTTATGCCTATCATTTTCTTAGCCTGATTCTCTGTGTTCTGTGTCTCATTTGTGGCACCCCTTACTGGCTTCTTCTAATTACTCCTCTTTGGCCATCTTAGTCATGGTTTTCTTTTTTGCACTGTTTGCCATTCAAGGAGCCTCTTCAACTTCCACTTTGGTAGACCCTTTTCCACCAGCCACAGGTGTCCATCTTTCATGCCTCTTCCTTCCTGTGTGTTGTAATTTGGCCACTCCCTTGTGTGATGGTTGAGCTTTACACACAAACAAGCTTTTTTTCTGTTTTGTTCTTGCCAGCCTTCCACACTGGCTCTATCAGTGCAAATGGGTTGTTTACCACTGGTGGTTCCTTTGTCAATTCCTTCTACTAGGGTAACCCTATTCTTCTACATCTTACTGCTTTTATACCAGCATATTTGACAGAAGTTTATCCATGTTGACAATCACTGATTATAGAAAAACTTTGTCCACAACTTTTTGTCTCTTACCTGGTCCTTCTCCATTTCATTCTCTGATTCAATGAGCTTTTCGACACTGTTGTCCTACTCGCCTGATCCCACTTCTGGACAGGAACCTCTATTTGTTTGTCAGGCTCTCACTAGTTTCCCATTTGAATCATTTCCATTTCCATATACCATTGGTCCTTGAATATGTAATTTCTCCTTATGCTTACTTAGGAAGCAATCATTTAGATATTTAAGTATTGAATACCTTGTGCACTCTCTATCCTAGGGAATGGTTGATTTTATTTCCAGAATAATCTTTTTTCCCAAAAACTTGGACTGTCTGGGAGAAAAATCAAAGTTTTCTTCCATTAGTTTCCTTTCCATTTCTTCTTTGTATGATTATTCCAACTCCAATTGTCTTTTGTGTCTGGTTCATGTTGTTTGTTATTATTTTGCTCAAACTGCCCCTTCTGTGGAAACTGCCATTGCCTCTTCTTGCTGTGGGATGCCTCCTTCTTTTGTGACTTCTCATCTTTGGGTGAGTTTGTCAGCTCATCCACTTGATGTGTTTGTTTTTGGGTAAGGATGTACATAGATTTTACAATGTCACTTCCCATTAGGTTCATCATCTAACGTTTTCTCTCACCTTTCATTCATGTTGTCTTCTGCATGAGATCCTACAGGTGGGAAGGTGGATGAAACTAACACACTTGTATCACATTTTATCCATCACATGGTAGTTTATTGTGCTTATGTCTTTTGCTGACCACTTTTTTACCATTCTCTAGTCTACCCAGAGATTCTCATGAGGTGAGTATTGTAATTTGTTCTTAACTTTATCATCTGCTCACTTCTTGCTATTCTTATGTCTCACTATTCCTCACCTTATGACAATGAAACCCATCTTGTGGCTGGTATTGCCTAACAAGGGATGCTTACCCAAAATTTGCATAGAGTGGGGGAGTACTGAAATTGTTATGCCAATCTTCCAGGTCATTTTGCACTTGTCAAAAAAAAAGAAAAAGGATAGCATCAGGTTTGTGTGTGTGCCTGCCTTCACATCTGGCTCGAAACTGCTGTCTTTCATTTGGTAACCTATTGTACTGTCTCTCAGTGTGGAAACTAATTCAAAATGATTGTGCCTGATGACAATGGTTCCCACATCTCTCTGGTGTTCTCTCTCACATTAATCCCTCCCCACCCCAGTTCTTCTAGTAAAGCATGTAAAGCTCTGAGAAGTTACTCCCTGCACATGATTTTTGTGGTATCTCATGTAATATTTCTCCAATATGGAATGGCCTGATTTATAGCATTAGCCACACTACACACTTATACTCAGCTGTTCACCTGTGAGGTAATAGATGCTTGAGCAATCTGTCATTCCACCCACCTTAGTGACACATTAACACCCAGCAGAAGATTCTTATGACACTGTCTCTTGCTCTACTATCTCTGTTGGGTGAAGAGTGTTCTCTGCTTGAGAAGGATGCAGTTCCCACTGAGTTGCCCTACTAGGCTACCCCACATCTTGTGGATGTCAGTCCATGGGCTTTCCCTTGCTGATGCTGTTTTCAGAAAGGGCCTCATCTTTGTAATTTCTTTGCACTGGCCTCTCCACCATCTTTAGTATGGAATTTTAGCTCTTCTAGGACAGAGAAATGAGTAGCATTTCTGAAGTTAATGTTTTTCTTAGCTGAAAATATCTCTGCACTTCCTTCCACCCTGCCTTCCCCAGTTGTGAAGCATTTAGTTTGCCTCATCAAGAATGAACTTATGTTCACATGCTAGTGCTCATGAGGATTACTGTGTATTGAGAATGTGTTGCCCTCCTATTGGAGGAGGGCTATATTCTAAAGATTGTTACATCATAGGCTGGCAAAATACATGTTGACACATGTATGGGTGGGAGCTTTGTTCCAGGCTTGTAGCATACATAGGAAATTACATGGCAGTATGCACAAGGTAACAGCTCTTTGTAGTGCCGAGAGTTGAGTGTCTATCAGGTAAGGAAAATGTTAATGTTTGATCACTTGTGTGGTATGTTAAGCTCTGGCACATTGTGCTGCTTGATCTGTTTGATTGTAGGGACAAATTTGTTATTGCAATTGTGGAAGGTAGAAGTCATAAAAGGTAATTTAACACAGCTTAGGAAAAGGAATACTTTGTGTTTGACAGAGTGGATGGGAATCTTCTGGTTCTGTGGGTGTTATTTTTGGGCAAGTTGCAAATTTAGGCTTAAATGCAAACAAAAAAAAGTAAAACCATAATTTAGTTTTCAGGTTATATTATTTCAAGAATACCTAAGTAATAGATATGCATGCTTTTGAATATAACAAATAATTTTCAACTGTATGTGATTGACTTCCTCATTACATTCAAAAACCACTAGATACTTTTAAGGAAGTTTATTATACAAGTTTCTATAAAGTATGTTTTATGCTGATTAAATTTAATTTTGAGGGGGAGAGACTGTATACATTTCTTATCCATATATAGTTAATGTAAATTGTTTTTTGTTTTTTTTACAGTTAAATTTGCAAAGGTTTAAAATTAGTTACAACATTAGGAAAATATATACTGTACCCACACATTGTCTTGTTAACATTTTCTCATATAACCTCTTTATCAAACATATATATATTTGAAGCTGAATTTTTGTTTATCACAAGATATTAAAATGTGTTTCAAAATATTTATATGTATTCTATACTTTCTTCTTGTGAGTGACTAAGCTAAGTTATTGTTATGAGCTTAGAGACCATCCCAGATCCGATCAGTTCCATTCACTGGAGAATCATCGGATTCTTCAGATAATGAAGAAGTCAGAGCTTCATCACAGACTGTGCCTCTAGACTCACTTTATGGATATAGATGTCTGCAACGAGTGGGAAAATCAAGCAGCACCCTTTCTCCTACACCAGTGAGACATGCAACACCTATCTCAGTAGTTCCACGGAAATGTACGTTTAGTTTTTTTAAATAAAGTAGTTCTGTTACATTATATAAATGCTTGTAGTTGGTTATCAGAAAAACAATTTAATAATACTTTATTGGTTAAACATTAAAAAATAAGCAAGAATTAATTCAAATGTGTTGGAGCTGATTTCATTTTATTTCTTACCTGTTTGTGCTAGAATATATATTTCTTTTTAATCTTGTCCCATTAGCTTAGAACTGGTTTTTATTTCACTTAATTCCTTTCTGTTAGACCTTAATTTTGTTTCAACTTATTCTTATATTTTGGATCATATTTTTAGTTTAACTCAGTTCATTGTGTTGGATCTAATTCATTTTATATCATTTCTCTTTGTTGGATCTGATTTTTTCTGACTTGATTCCTCATGTTTGAAATTATTTATTCATGTATTTCCTTAAAATCAAGTTAGAAATGTTATCTAGCATGTTTTTTTTCCTTGTTCTAGATACTGCAACAGGGCTAGAAGAGTTGGTTCCAAGTGATTATACTATTCCACCAGAAACCACATCCACTGATTGGACAAGTAATGATGCAGGAGAAGCTCAGAATGTGAGAACAAGTGGATCATCAGGAAGTCCTAAAAAGGAAAAGGTAATATAAAACCAAAATCATAGGTGATTATTTGTAATTATACCTTTCTGTTTACTCTAGGAATATGCTGAAGATACAATGTGTATATTCGAAAACATTCAATAAATATGTTGTTATTTGTCAATTTTATGGTTATATTGCTCATCATTAGACAAAATCATATTGGTATGACTTGAATACTAAGATATATTGCTTTGTAGCAGGTAGCAGAACAGCCTTATCCTTAGAATCATTTTCTGATACAGGTAATACAGAGTAAACATACTTTTCATTCAGCTTTTATAGAATTATTTATATACATAATAATCTACAGGTAATTTTTTTTGGAATTGAGTATTAATTATATACTATAACATACTCGTACTTTTGCTTATTTAGGCTTCAATACAGGTTTGATATTTTTTGTCACCGTATTAGGTTTAATGCATTTTAAGAATTCTTAAATCTTTATGTCTACATGAAATGTTTTCATGATGTCAACCTGCCTCATTGTGAAGTAAAAATATGCTTCATCAATCCCTATGAAATGTTGGCAAGTTTCCTTTGCAAAATAATTTTCTTGTTCTAGTCATTTTCCTTAGCATCCAGCATCCATTGATCTCCTTTGTAAGGGAATTTTGTTGCTCTGGCCATTTTTAGTCATACACACACTCCTTGAGGTCATGTTTTGTCATTTTAGTCCCTAAGGTGCTGTTTATGAGGTAACGTTGCCCTTCTGGTCAACATTTGTAACTTTAGACTTTTTAGTACAATTTTTTAATGTTGGTCATATTTTGTCATCTTATAATAAACTCTTTTGGTGCTGTTTGTTTTGTAATTTGTGCCTTCCTTGTCATCTTTTGCTACTTCAAGCCTTTTAATGCCTTTTATAAGGTAATTTCTTCCTCTGGTCATCTTTGGTCATTTTAATCTTTAGTATACAGTTTTAGTAACTAACAAAAATATTGGTTTGTAAATATACATAAGAGCCTATAGAATTATGTAAATTAATAGTATAATTTTGCTGTAAGTGATTGTGGTGTGGGTTTTTGTTTTCTGATGTGAGCTATTGCATTTTATGTTAATACAATAGAAATTATATTATAGAAATCACTGGAGAAGAGTGGATACCTAACAAAACTTGGAGGAAAATTCAAAACATGGCAAAGACGCTGGTTTGTTTTGAAGAATGGAGCCCTTAGCTATTACAAGACACAGGCAAGTTTAAATCATTGAACATAAGAAAAAATCTTAATTTTTTAAGTGTGGTGATGCTTGCAGTAATGTTTAGTATAGACTAATTATATGTTATAAACATAATTTTATTTGCTAAACTTACTAAGTAGTTAGGAATTGATATATTTCAGTTGTGATAGGAAGTAAATTTCTCCATTTTTTATTTAAATTATAGAGGAAATAATTATTAAGTAGACCATGCTTTAATGTACAGTGTATACTTTCTGTGGCTGTAGAATGATGTCCACAGAAAACCTCAGGGCCAAATTATATTGAATGAAATCTGTAAAGTGGATCGAGCTGAGGGAGCAGCCACGTTTGAGGTAACAGTTTTGCTTTTTTTATGTTGTATTATTGATATCTGAAAATATTTGATTAAGCCTAACTCATAATTATGCATATTTTGTCATTATAAAAATTAATTGGAATAAAAGTATATAGAATATAATATTTCAATAGATATGTTTCTCTTAATATGGGCATAGAATAACTTCCGGCTACAGTTGGGTGGTTAGTATAATTTGATAATCAATTAATTGTCAGGCTTATTAATTGATTGTATTCAACTAATTGATTATTCCAACATGACTTGGATAGTTGGAATAATTGAAAATAATAATAATAAACAAAAATCCTAATTACAATTAGTTGATTATTATGTGAGTTGTAACACTTGTCAATTAAGCTGTGCAATCTTGAATTAATCAAAAATGATAATGATAAATCATAAAGGCAATATTTCCATTAATTGTATTGATGGAATAATGTAAAACAGTGATAATTGTAAATACTAATTATGATTAGTTGATTATTTTCATGACATTAATCCATTAAACAAGAGAAAGAATTGAAGAGTTAAATAAGTGGAATTGAAAGTTATGAGAGTTAAAGTGGAATTGCTACAGTAAAAATTTAAAAGGTTGTAAGAGGAGGAATGAAGTAAGAGTGGGATTGGAAAGTTTACAATTGTGTGAGTCAAAAGTTGCAGTTTTTAGAGTACAAAGATTATATAAATGTCAATTCGAAAAGTATAATAATATATACAGCTGTGTTCACTGACTTGTTAATGGGGAAATTCAGATTAATCCTTCTTAATAATTTAGGATATGCATTAGATGCTATGAAAAGTTAGTATTGAAGTAAATATTGTTTTCAGAACTGAGCTTGAATTGTGCAATTTCTTCATTATTTGTTGTTGAATTAAATGTTACATAAGCAAGAACTATGTAAAATAGTAAGCCTAAGAAGCTGGGTTAAAATTGTCTGGCTGATAACTCATTTGTTATACCCTTGTCATTTCACTAATGATAAGTTTTCTTAGAAAAATATTACAAAAAGTGTGTAATTTATGTCAGTACTACCTTTATTGTACATTTTATGCCATTACCACCTTTATCATAATTATATTATATTGTCTGTTTGTTTCCAAATAAGCACAAAGCTACACAATAGGCTATCTGTGCTCTGCCCACCACGGGTATTGAAACTCGGTTTCTAGAGTTGTAAGCCCAAAGACATACCACTGTACCACTGGGGGCGATTATATTATAATGTTTTCTAACATGAAACATGTAATACATATTCATTTCTGTTATAACACACAAATCAATTTTAATATTTTAATTAACAATGTATTTTCCTATATGGTCTTACCTCTTGTCACAAAAAGCTATTTTAATCATTTTCTGCCCTTTAAGCAATGCTAAAAAAATTTTGCGATTAGTGCACCAGTCTTTATGCTCCATCAATTTTGTACCATTTTTGAAGATGTACATATCATGTGACTACTCCCCATTAATAGTATTGCACCACCTATATTGGAACAGATAGCTCCATCTGCTTTTCCCGCTCAATCCTCACTTTCTCGATTGGCAAAGCATTGGTTAGATGTGTGTTTTTTGTATGTGGCCACCATTAAACATGCTTCTTTGCCACTTCAATTTTTTTAAACAGTTTCATCATTTTTTTTCAATTATTTCTTGATACTGAATTACAAGAGATCATAGTATGAAGTTGCAATCAATGTATCGACTACAGAATTTCCCATTATAGTAAACAATCTAGGACCATACCTTTTGGACTAACCTCAGCTCTTTAAGTGTTTTGTTGGGGAGTACAAACTCTTGCATGACATATTCACTCTATAAGTCTTTGCACTCTGCCTTCTGTGGATGACTGGCTTCTGCTTGCTTCCTCCTGTTCATAGTCCAGAGACCACATTTCTATACTCCTACAGGATGCAGAACAGGTGGGATTCCTGTTGACAGTGGGAAGTCCATTCTTACTTCCTCTAATTACCTCTTTTATTTGGAGGGGTTTCTTTTTTCTTCTTCTTTGTCTTTGGGTTAACACATCCCTCACCTTTTATTATGGCTCAAGATGTTCTATCTCTTTGGGGTTATGGGCTTCCTTGGAAGCTCTCATTCCTATGGGTTGAGCTCATATGAGTTCCTTTTAATGGACACTCCTTGATCAGTGGAACTTCTTCTTGGATCCCTGGCTTGGTGGTTAGACAGAGTCTAGACCACGGTGGCTATGCTGTTTACTCCACCTTGTCCAGATTTACATCTGTTCACATACTCATCTTTAGAGGGTTGGGGTTCTTACCTCGAGTCCTTGGAGATTTTTTGTCTATGGTTGATCAAAGAGTCTTTTCTCCATATCACCTTTCTCGAGGCTTTGGTATTTCATCAAGCTTTGTTCCACTTCCTTCTTCTCCTGTGGGAGATGGTGGTTATGATACATTCTGATATCTCCACAGTGGTCACAAATACCACAAAGCCAAGGGTATCAATTCCAGGTCTCTGTGCTTTCAGATCCTGGATCTCTTTTCTGGACCAACAGCCACCACATTGTGGTCTTAGCTTGCCATTTTCCTCTCTCCCTGAATCCAGTGGTGGATCAATTATCTTCTCCTAATAAGATTCTCCTCCCATGGAGGTGAAGTGGTCCCTGTTTTCACAGATGTCTTTACTCTCTGTTATCACACATGGCTTTTGTCAGGACAGTTGTCTCAGCCCAGGGCCTGACTCTCTGTATTGCATCTTTCCTTTCCCAATCCATTAGACCTTCTTCCATGTTCTTTGCCTAGGTTTCTGTTCTTCCCACCCTTCCATTCCTCATCTTTCCTTATTCTTCACCCAGTTGTTTGACAAAGGCTTGTCCATTTTGTCCATGTCTAGCTATCAGGTGACTTTGTCGACCACCTTTTGTTTCTCTGGGTATCATATGGTTTTGTCTACCTCTGTTCTTTTCCTTGTTTTCCATTTCTTTGAATTGCCTATTGGGATCTCAATGTGAGCCTTTATGCCCTTTCTCATCATCCATTTAATCTTTTGTTTTCATGTTCCATCTACCTTCTCTCCCTCAAGTCCCATTTATTTCTCCTCCTTGCTTGCAGTCGTCATAACTCAGGTATTGATGCCATTAATGTTACCCACATCTTTTACCGTTCCTCATATGTCATCCTGTACCTGACCTGCTTTTCCTCCCTAAGACCTATGCTGCCAGTATAGGTGGCTTGGCTTTCATACCGATTTCTTTAACTTCCGTTTCTCACCTGTACTCTCATTCCTATCCTGATTGGCTTCTTTGTCCAGTTCATTCCTTTAGGTGCTATTTGACATGTACTGCCTCATTTCAGGGTTCATGTTCTTACCTTTTTATTCACTGGAATCATTACATTTCCCATGATCTGTCCCCTTTCATGCTTACTGGTTGGATTGTGAACTCATTAGTCTGGCATATTTGGACTTATCCATCAAAGGGTACCATCTCCACAATGTTTCTTCTCATCAGATTCATCACATCACTATGTCCTTGGTGGTACAACTTTGCTGGCCTTTGGAAGAGATCATTCAGGCCTGAATGTGGACTACTCCCAATACATTCATCACTCATTATCTGCATGACTTGTCTGTATCTTCCTCTAGTGGATATCATTTCTATTCCATGGCTATTCCCAGTCACTGGGGTGGTGGACAATGGAAGCTTCCTCCTAAGTGAGCTTCCAAATTTACTTTACAATTCATACTTATGATTATCCACTCAGTGAGAAGAGGGCAAAGCTGGTTTCCCTCCTTCCATTTACCCTGGATACCTTTTTGAAGGTGGACAACAATAGACAGAAAAAATAAAATAGGGGGTTGGAGGAGGTCCAGCTTACATGGGATTCTCCTCGTAATACCAGGTTTAGGATGACACTTCCCTGTTCCTACAGTTGTGTGCAGTAGAATTGATTTCTGCTTGTAATATCGGTTATAAATGTTACCCTGTTCTTACAGTTGAGCTGAGGCAATGCCATGATCCTGTAATGCTGGGTTCAGTTTGTTGTACTTCTAACTCCTACAGTTGTTTTGGAGGTTTGTCCAGTTTTGACCAAAAACATACTTCCTCTTCATAATTCTGGTTGCTTGATGTAGGACATTATATTTATTGATGGTTGGATTTGTTGAGCTTATACAACATAGTCCACATGCCCTAGCCACTATGTTTCTGCTACATTATGTTACAAAAACAACATCTTTTTTTATCCCCAAAATCCTAATTCCAAGGACGAATTATGAACATTGTCTGTCCAGTTGAGATTGTATACATACATAGATACTTCTGATGTTATTTTACTATGCAATGCATCTCTCAGAACTATTAGCAGTTGTGCACATCCTCCTACTGCCAAGGACAAGTTATGGAACCTTTTATGTCTGGTTGAGGCTGTGTATGTACATAGTTAATTCTGTTTATAGTTTACTGTGGATTGCACTTCTTAGAATGAATAGCATTTGTGCATGTTCTCCTAATGCAGAGGACAAGTTATTAAACCTCGTCTATCAGGGTGAGGTTGTGTATGTACCTGCCCTTATCAGGTTCATTTCCTACTTCCAGGGCAAAAAACATACCTGTTCCAGAAGTAGTGCAGTACCACACTTATGTGATTTGTTTATCTCGAAACACACCTCTTCATTCTAGACAGTCACTTTCCACTTGGTTTGAAGTGAGTGCACCTAAACCAGCCCCATCACCTTTGTAGTGTGGGATTCTAGCTTTTTTGTGAGAGAAGGTAAGACGATGTTGGAAGTTAACATTTTTCTTACACTGAAAATGTATTTCTGATAGGTACTTACCTCTTTTCACACACTTCACACCCTTTCTCCCCATGGCCAGTGTTATTATTTTAGAAGATGTCAATTTTCGAAAAATAAGGATTGAGTGGGAATAGCATGGAGAGGCAGCTGTTCCAATATAGGTGGTGCAATACCAATGGTGGAGAGTAGTTAAATGATATGTACATGTTCAGAAATGGTGTGAAATTGATGGGGTATAAAGACTGATGAACTGATTGCAAAACTTTTTTAGTAATGCTTAAAGGGCAGAAAAGGATTGAGATATCTTTTAGTGAGAGTTGATAAGCACCTATTGAAAATACACTTTCAGTGTAAGAAAAATTTTAACTTTCTTAATTAATGTTGTTGTTAAGAGAAAACTAAGTTGACTAAATACCCATTATTAGTTTTTCTACAATAGAACCCTTTCATTATTGATTCTTTCAGCATGGGCTTGGTCCCATTTTGTGCTTGTTATAGTTTCCATGCTATAACTTAAATTAGTAAGTGAATGTTAACGAAATTTGGCAGATTATCAATAAACAATACAATGCTTTCATATGCAAAATATAAATGTTTTTTATTAAGTCCTAAGGTTTATAAAGCAATGTTTTTCTCATGCCTTTTTTTCTTTTTACATGTTGCCTATCTATTATGCAAACTAATTTTCATTTGACGATTAAAAATACTTTTATGCATCAGAAAATTTTCAAACTTCACATGCAAAATCTTTATAATGTCCAGATAGTTATCAAACATTTCTTAAGAAAAAACTGTATTTTATCTGTTATTTTCAGTAATGAATCTCTAGATGGGTTCGTTAGATTTGACCAATCTTGTAACCACCAAAAAAATTAGGAAATAAATATAAATTATGCCTCTTTCATTCTAGAATGAACACAAATTATATCACAAAAACATAAATGTTTAGACTAAATAGCTTAAATCTCATAACATTATACATTTATATATATTTATTATATTGACCTTTCAGCCGTGTCTGGTTAACAATACAGAAGTTACAATGATGCAGCACATGTGCACTCATGTTACTGTATCCAATAACATAAAACTGACTTTTGGTCTGCACAAAGTAACCTGTCTTGGCTGTGTTTTAGAAGACTAGTGACATTTCAATTATTGTACATTATATATGTATATAGATTATTGCTATTTAGAAATAAGTTTTAAACTTATTTTTCTTAAACATAGAACAGTAAATAAAGAAGTAAAGCAAACAATTATATCTTCTAGTTACAACCTCTCTACTCGTTTGCTGATTGATGTAGATTGCTAAACCTTTAAAAATTTTGCACATGGAGGATATGAAAGAAAAGCATTTCTTTTAGGTTTTATATATACATTTGAATAACCAAAAAATCATAAATTACTATATTGATACCATAGAACTCAATTATAATTTATCAATTTTAGTAACAAGACTGTATTTTGTTCTAAAAAAAATTTGAATTTTCGAGCAGACTAAAGACTCGACTTACCTCTATGCCATCTTGTACCAAAAGAAACATATAAACAATCTATATTTGAAAATGGCTGACAAAGCTATTAGGGGGACGTTCTGAGCTTTTGATTGGTTATTCATGTCATATATAAAAGTAAGTGTATATAAGGGAGCATTTCCAAAAATGAAAAGAGGTGGGTGGGATGCCACTGTGTATGATTTATTACATGAGCAGTATCTTAGCAAAGAGAAAAGATAGGAGGTTCTTATTTTATATTCTAGCTTGTAAATATCGGTAGTTTGAGTTTCTAATTTGTATGAAACTACAGACTTAGTATTTTGACATCACAAACATCTAATTTGAACCATTGCTGCATTCAACCTACCATATGACACACAAAACTCGATGTTTAACTGTGTTTTTTTAATATTTACTTTTAAATTAAGAAATTGAGTTATGTATAATACGAAAAGTTGAATTATAATCTACAGTTTGATACCAAACTTATTGAATAAATTCATGGAATAGTAGTTCAATAAAATTTGAATGCGAGTCAAAAAATGAGATGACATGGCCTTTCACCCGGGACCCATCTCAAAAGGATTAACCCAGTTCAAAATTTTATATATATATAAGGGAACCTCCCAGTGGCACATCGGTGTGTCTGAAGATGTGTGATGTTAGAAACTGGGTTTCAATACCCATGGTGCACAGAGCACAGATATCCCAATGTGTAACTTTGTGCTTAAGCTCCAAGCAATCATGGGAAAAATCAAGTCCATGTAGTAATCAAACATGCTCTGCATTTAGAGCACTCATTTTCTGTCAGTGGTTCACATGCATGTAAATATACTGAATCTTGTGGACTCATCTTCATATTATTTTATTTTTAAAGTATCTTTTTGCAACATAGACTTGTTTTTGTGGTTTTTGCCAATAATGCTACATGATTTTTACATATTTAGTTAAATCTGCACATTTACCATTGATTTTAGTTAGAGAAAAAAGTGAATTTTTGTCCTCTGAAACATAGTGATTTATAATATTAATAGTAAACACCGTAATAACCCTTTTAAAATTTGTGGGTAGTGCAGTATGATTAAGTTGTTTACTTTTTAAAGTAATTTTTGTGATTTATTCAATTATTTATATAGAACAAAAATTAAAACAGATGCTAGATTTAATAATGAAGTATATCACATATGATCTACACATACTTAAAAATATCTAAGAAAAGTCATAATAAATGAACTTTTGTAAGAGTTGCTCAATGTTTTTTCTTCACAAATTATCAAAAAAAGAGAAAAAGGAATCTTACATGGCTGTCGCATAAGTTACTTTTCATTCATATATCTCAGCTATTTTTAGTAGTGCACATATGACTTTTCAAGATGGAACTTTGTGGAGGTTATAATATATCACAATTATTACAATACATCAGTGTCTCAGTATGATGCAAAATATGTAATAGGTAGTCTCTTTGTAGCTCCAGATTAGAAAGGTCTGTATTGTATACTTTTATTTTTTGATATTGTTTTCTTTTGCTTTAACATCATACTCTAACAACACACCAAACTTTGTCTTTACCATTTTAGCACAGTTTATAATGATTCCACAACTTTCCTGTATAGACATAATGAATATTTGAAATACAGTTTAGAATGGTATCTTCTATAATAAAACATATAGGAGAATGATCTTAGATTTGTCTATGAGGATATCTTTTTCTTCGGTGCAATTATTAGCTATTCTCATTCTCCTGATTTCTTTAGTCAGGATCAAATTTCTATCTTGCAGTCTTCCTTAGGTACAATTTTCACAAATGTTGTTTCTCCTACCACATGGTTCTTATGATCCCTTGATACCTTAGCCCATCATATTGTGTTGCAAAGTACTTGGTTACCTCCAAGTGTTTCAGCTGACCTTAAAAGAGCTTCTTTCCTGCATTGCTTTGTCTTTGCAGGAATTTCACCTTAACAATTTCCTATTCAGGAGAAGTATGCCAGCAGGGGCTTATAAGGTTTTTAGCATCTTAGCTTACTTCTGGTCATTGTTCCTCTTTGAGATGACCAGCAAGTAATATTCATCTTTCTACCTTCCCCCGCTCTCAACTACTTCTTTCTCATTTACTTCTCAGTCAACATATTCTACTTCTACTCATTTCTTTTGATCATTATGAGTCACCAAATGTATAAGTGAGTGAGATGGGTCTTTTGAGAATGTCTCAAATGGCTCTACATGTCACCTTATCCCCTTTATATATTATTTAAAGGGTGTCTAAGCTGATGAGTTACCTTGCTGAGAAGAATATCTACCAGTTCACAATGCAGTTAATAGTTTCAGTAAAAAATCAAAAAATGTTTGATCAAAAATCTGAAGTCACAGCTGAACCGGATGTCAAGTGTCCTGAAGCTATTAATTGAACTGTGAGTATTTTACTACATTTCTGTTTTGAGAATGCCTTTATTTTTTAGTGTCTCCTTTTCGGTCCAGTGTCTTATTAGGCTGGTCCACTTCTCTTAATTCTCCTGTGAATCCAGTCCATTGACTTTTGCTCTGGTTTTGGATTCTTCTCAAACTCTGCTTGATCATGTCTTTCATTTGTCAAAGTTTAAATTCTTATATTCTTACCTAAGAGCCCAACTTTTGATGAATCAGTGGTCCTTATAACTATCCAGCTCCCTTCTCCATCTCAGTGTGGGTATTATGGTTTTAGTATTTCAGAGGTCAGTCTATGTGATCTGAAGATTACCTTTTTAGAGTTCAGATAAATTTCAATTAGGTACTTACCTCTGAAATATATTCCCACCAACCTCCCAAAAAACTTAGGAGATGTATGGGTGCAACTAAGAAGTCTGAATTATGCAGGAAAGCAGAGCTTATGTAAGTTCTTCTGATGCAGGTGCACTAAGTCATGTGGAAAGTGTGAGAGTGGAGAATTCTGGGTAAGTTGATACATGCTCTGTATTGTGTCAAGGACACTCAAAACCTAAGATCACATGTTATTGATGGCAAGACAGCAAATCAATAAAGAAAGGATTTTGGTATTTCAGAAGTAGGTACCAGTTAGAAAGTCATTTTAATTCTAAAAATGTAAACTTTCCCACCAAAAATAATTTAGCCATTATTCAAACTCAACATATAACAAAGCTATGTGTTACATACATGGTTTCTTTTATAATAATTAATGTGATGGTGTGCTTCACACTGTAGTTTAGTATAGGTGTAGAAGATTTTGAGAAAGATTATGGTGATGTTTCTTAGGTTTCCACAGGAAAGAAAACATACTATTTGACAGCAGATTCTGTTAGTACAATGGAAGAATGGATAACAAGTAAGTACCAAAATACTTCTAGAACTTTAGTTGATAGCTTCATTTCTAAAATACTTTTCCAAATTAGGAAAAATTATTTTGCTATTAATTTATTCTATTGCATTGTTATACCACTGCTTTCATAAGTGTATCAAATAGGGACATTTAAGGAGAAAATTTAGTAGTACCAAGATCAATACATTAGATTCTAATAGTTGAATATCAAGACCAATCCATACAATAAGTTGGAGCTTTAACTACTGGACAGAATTTCTTAAAATAATGCGTCCGAATCGTAAATAAAAGGTTAAATCACTGGTAATATGTTAATTATGTGGCTTTCTCAGTCAGAAGTAATGTCATGTTTGTGGCTTCATTGGGTTGATGGCAGTCTTTCTGTGTTAGAAATAGATATTGTTGAGTCTCAAAAATTAAGCTTGATTACAGTTCCTAGATGCATGAACTAAGTATATTATAAAAACAACAATGTGATTATGAATAAACATGAAGCTCATCGAAAAAGGAGTACATTAGTTATGATATACAGTAAGTATAAAAAAAAATATAGTAATTTCATAAAATAGTGTCTATGTATTTTATGTTCAGTGTACTTGCTTCTGTTTAAAATTGATTTTTATAATCCTGACCATAAACTGTAATTGATATATTTGTTTTTATATTTGCTTCAGGTTTTTTTTTTGTTTTGTATATACATGTATTTGTTATTATAGTTTAGTGAACTGCGAAGGACCTTGTTAAGTTATTATTGTATTCATTCAAATGTAAGGCTTCAGTTATTAGAAATTGCTTCAACTGAAATGAAATGATTTAATTGAACATGGGATTGAAGTAATAGCAAAATTTTAAAACAAATTCATTTAGTTTTTATATTTTTCATATAAAAGGATGACATTTTGATCAATAGGATAATGATAGTTAAAGAGAACTTAAAAGTATTAAGTAGTTATTGCTAAAAGAACTATAAGAAGTAGAATAGTGACTAAAAACAACTTTAAAAAGTAGAACAATGATAATAAAGAAAACATAGAAAAAGTAGAATAATGATGGTATAGAGAACCAGAAAACATAAAATAATGATAGCTAAGAGAACCTGGAAAAGTGGAACAATAGTATTGAAGAGAACCTGAAAGAATATTTTAATAATGGTAAGGAGAAATTTCAAGAGTGGAATAAAGATACTGAAGATAACTTAGAAGAGGAATACCACACAGTCTTCTAGAGCAGCTGACTCCTTCTGTACTATTTTATATGGACCTCGATTTTCTCGATTGGCACAATACAAGTCAGATGTGTTTCTTGCTTGCTTTCCATTTTCAATAATTTTTTTCCAAATATTTTAGACTTTGTTCATATTTGTTGTTTTTTTCCAATAAGTTTGCTTTGCAATTGCTTGCATTCTGGTGTGTTACTGATTTAATTAACATTTTAACACATATTATTGTGAATTATGAATTTGCAATTTACTGTGAGTACTACCAAGACTCCTGAAGTTACTGGTGACACACAGACTCATGTTACTTAGGCCTCTGGATCGATGTTATCTGCTGAGGAGATGCAAACCTTGGTTTGTTGGGAATTAGCTACTTACATGGGACTTGGACCTTCTCTACAACAGTCAGCACCTCTTCAGGCTGTTGAGAATGTTCAAGACAAAGATGATTTGGACAGCCTTTTTTGTGCTCCTTCCTTTGCCTTAATCAACATCCTGTACCTTTGGAGGAGGTTCATCCTTCTACTCCTTTCCCGTCCAGTTAATTACAAAGGTTTGTCACATTTTGAATGTTTCTCCTGTTTCCTATGCTGCCTCTCTTACTTTTTCTGGGAGATCCCTAACTTGGATTATTTGGTGTTTTCCCTTCACCTGATGTTGGGGTTCTACTCCTGAGGCTTCTATATCACTTTTATAGACACAATTTTTGAGGATTTGGTTTACACTTACTAACATTTTGTGTTACCTCTCCCCTTTGCGTCTTTTGTCTGAGGCCTTTCGTAGTTCTCCTGATGATTTTTTGGTAGACCTCATATCTCTTTTGTGGTCGACTTTGGCAAGACTATCTTTGGCACTTTCCTTACTTACTTGGCTGCTTTGTTGTTGGGACTTGTTTGGCAGAGATGTGATGCTTGTGGGGGTTCATCTCACCCTGTCTTCTTTCAGACTTAAAAATGACTCAGGGTTTGTGGAACACCGTTTTTAGGGGCTATCCTGATTCTTTGGAGTCCTACATATTTCCCTATCTTCCCTTGCTAATCATTTATCACAACCTTCCTCCCCCACAGCTGTTGATCCTATTTTTGTTTTCCATCCTCCTGCTTCCATGTCTTGTCCTTTAACCACATCTAAATATCCTTATCTTTACCCTATTTCTTCCTGTGCCAATCAATAATTTCGACAACAGGATAGGTAACTACACAGTGGAGTTGGGTCCTGTGGGGCCAGGCTCCACTGCTTTTTCGACATCTGGGAGACCTTCACTACTGATCAGTGGGTTCTGCAGGTTTTATCTCTTCAATTCTAGTCACTACCTCTTCTTTCCTTGTCTCCAGTTCCTTTCCCTCCTCCAAGGGATCCTATCGTAAGCAGCTGTTTGCCCAAGGCAGTCAGAGGCCTTCTTCTCAAGGAAGCTATCGAGCCAGTGTTTCCTGTGCAGCTGGGTTTTTACTGTCAGCTTTTTGCTGCCCACAAGAAACGGGGGATTGGAGACCAGTAATCAGCCTCTCCTGTCTAAATCAGTTTCTGGATCCTCCTCCTTTCACCATGGAGTTGTTTCTGTCCCTTCATTGAATTTTCACTCCAGGTCATTGGATGACCAAGTTTGATGTAGCGGATGCATACCTTCATGTTCCCATCTCTCCATCCTCGTGTAGTTTTCTTCAGTTTGTACATGAGGGCCATGTTTTCCAATTCTGGGCTCTTCCATTTGGGCTTGCTTTGTCTTCTTACGTGTTTTCTTGGGTAGTCAAGACCTCTTCTTCACATACACATTTGTTGAGACTCTGGTTTCATCATTATATGGAGGACTGGCTTCTTCTGGCTCTTTCCTGTTCAGTGTCATCTGACCAAACCTGTTTGCTCCTGGAGGAGGCAGATTGTGTGGATTGGTTAATCCAAGAGGAGAAGTCCCTCATTCCCCTACACAGTACCTAGTTCATTTGGGAGTTTTCTTTAATTCCCACCTCAGTTGGGCCCAGCTTTCAGGATATGGAATAGTTGGTCATCAAAGCCTGATTCTCTCATTTTCTTCAAGCTCAAGAGGTTATATCTCTTTTCAGGAAGTGGGCTTCCTTAAAAGCTCTCATACCCCTTGGTTGAGGTCACATGCATTTCCTCTGGTGGGAATTCCACAATGAATGGAACTTCAACTCGGATCCCTTGGATCAACTGGTTGTCCTTCCTTCTTCCCTTTTGGACCAAACTTGCTTGATGTGGTGGTTGGACAGAGACAATACTATGGCTGGTGTTCTTCTTCCACCTCCTCATCTGGATCTGCATCTTTTTAACAATGCGTTTCTTGTGAGTTGGGGTACATTTTTCGATACCCAGGAGATTTCCGGGAGTTGGTCATTAGATGAATCCAGGCTTCATGTCAACATTTTGGAGCTCTTAGCTGTTCGTCGAGTCATGTCTCATTTCCTCCATTTTCTGAGGGGGAAGGTGGTTATGGTCTTATACATCCCCATACAAGGGAGTACCAAATCCAGCTCCCCTTGTTTTTGAACTCTGGAGTTTCTATTCTGGCCCACAAACACCAGATTAAGCTCTGGGTTTGCCGTATTTTCTGTAGATTGTTTATTGCATCCACACAAGGTCATTTCCACAGGGTGGCCCCTAGATCCTCAAGTTTTACTGTAATTATGCTTTTGTCTGAGTACTCTGCACATAGATGCATTAGTCACCCATCTGAACAACAAACTGCCATCTTTCTGGTCTCCAGTTGCTCATCCTCAGGCTTTTGGGGTTGATGCCTTCAGTCGAGAATGGAGAGACCTTCATATTTTTGACTTTCCACCTATACGTTTCTTTTCCAAAGTAATCTCCTTCATCTACACTACTCCATGTCGGGTTCTCTTGGTGCTCCATTTTGGCTGGCTCAGCCTTGGTTCTTTCACCTGAGACCTCTACAATTGTCATCACCTCAGCCTCTCCTTTGTCACATCATTTGGATGTTTTCCATCCCACTATTCCTACCCTCCAGCTTAACCTGTGTCTTTTGTCAGGTCCCTTGCAAGAAGAGAGGATTTGACACTGCATGTTGCTTTTCTACTTTCCCTCTCAGTTTGACCTGCTGCATTGTCAGTTTACCAAAGACATGGGGCTACTTTTCATCTTTGGACTCTCTGACATGATTTCCACTCCTCCTGTCCTTCCATTCCTCACCTTTCCTGGGTTTTCACCTGTCTGTTCAATCATTCCACAGGGTCTTATCCTTTCCCTTTTTTTCCTTCATGTTCTAGTCCTTTCATGTTCTTCTTCTTCACCATGCCTTTCCTGTACCTGTTTTGGATCTCAGTATCATCCTTTTTGTCCTTTTTCAACCTCCATTTGAACCTTTGGCTTCATGTTTCCTGTATGATCTTTCCCCCAAGACCTACTTCCTTCTTCTCCTGGCTTGCAGTTGTTGTAGGTCTGACCTTTTTTGCAATAGATGTTCTCTGTACTCTTTATCATAGTACATATCTTGTGCATTACCTGGACTTTTCCTTCCTTCCCAAGACCTAAGTTGCCTGTGAAGGCAATTCTGCTTTTGACCCATCTCTGGCCTGGCATAGCCAGGTGGTTAGGGCACTCGACTCATAATCTGAGGGTTGCGGGTTCAAATCCCCATCCTACCACACATGCTCGCCCTTTCAGTCATGGGAGCACAATAATGTGATGGTCAATCCCACTATTCGTTGGTAAAAGAGTAGCCCAAAAGTTGGCGGTGGGTGGTGATGACTAGCTGCCTTCCTTCTAGTCTTACGCTGCTAAATTAGGGATGGCTAGTGCAGATAGCCCTTGTGTAGCTTTGTGCAAAATTCAAAACAAAAAACAAATAAGCACCCATCTCTGTCCCTTTCATTTCTCATATTTATTCCAGGCCAATTCTGGATTGCCTCCTATGTCCTTTGTGGACTCTACAATGCTATGTAGCTTGTATGACTTTTTTTGTGGTTCCCATTCCCATTATTTTAAACCCTGGACTCTTCTGTGTCACATGACCTTTCCCTCATAACCCTTATGGGTTGGTTTCATCAGCTTATTAGGTTTGGTTACTCTTCCCTCTACTTGGAAGTGCATCATCTTTATCATGTCTTGTCTCATCAGATTTGACATGCCACCATGTCTCTAGTGGGTCATTTTTGTTGTCCTCTGGAGGAGATAATTCAGGATGGAATGTGAACTTCTCCACATACCTTTGTCACTCACTACCTACACCATCTGGCTATGTTCTTCTCTGGTGGATATCAGCTACTTCCTCTGGCAGTTCTACATGCACTGGTTTGACTCTAACTTGAGTAAGTGTTTTTTCTGTTATGCTTCTTTCAGGAGCTTCCTTTTTCTTTGATATATATTTGGATCACATTCAGTGGAGAGTGTTGCCTGGTTAGGTATGCTTTCCTATAAACCTGCATTGAATATCTTTCAGGTTATAACACACACTGTTGAAATGAAGTGTTCCACAAGATCACTAGCAGCTTACCTGGTGGTACATATTTACATATTTCTATTTCTCAATATGTAGAATTCTGTTAAGTACATGGTAGACCATCACTCATGGATTATCATGAGTAAAGCAGAAGGGGATTGCTACCCATCCCCGCTGCTCCTTCGATTGAATATATCAGTAGCAGTCTGCTTTTCAAAATAGGGTTTTGCAATCAGTTACTGTGCTTTCTCCTGTGTGACATTCCTCCATACTCCCCAGCATATTTTTACCCCTCCCTTCTTTGAGTAGAGTTTGGGAGTTCTTGCCACTTTCCAGCTCCTAGCCACTGTGGTGGTGGACCATGAAGGCTTCTTCATGAGTGTAGTACACACATCATAACATTACATATCACTCCACTCAGCTGGGAACCTTCCTTCCTTTCACTCCTTTTAATCACAGGTGTGCTGATGTTGATGGGAGCTGGACCAGTCAGTGCTGGATCCTTCTCATAATAATAGGTTCAGGTAGATAGTGCTCTGTTCCTATGGTTGAGACCAGTAGATGCCCCCCTTTTTTGGTAATTTTGATTGGAAGATGTTTTATTTGTTAAAGATTATAAGTATTTTGTAGACAAAGAATGAGATTGTTTTAATTAAGTATTTTAATTAAAGATTTGTTATTTTTGTATCATAGTTATTTCCACTCAGACTCTGAATATTTCAAGTATTATCATCAACATATTGTGCAGTGAAATGTTTAAAATTAAAATTAGAAAAAAATGTACATAACTTTTAATTTTTTGTTGAATAATCTTGAAAATCTTCTTAGTTTATATACGTAATTGCAAGTTTTTACTTTTTCACAAAAAGTTTATTTTTCATGTTTTATTTTTCTTTCCTATCCTTTAGCATTAATACATATCACAACACACGACAATGGGCATACTCGGGGTTTCCTTGGCAGTGACACTTTAGCCGTTGTCAGAATATTGGGACATTTGCCTACAACATTAGGCCTGATAAACTGAGACAGTCTGGCTTATATTTGAAAAAAATATTAAACCTTTCTAATATACATTTTGAAACATAACTAACACATAATCAACTACAATATAAAACTAAAACCTAAATAACATTTAATTGTCTATCTAACTAACATATTTATTGGTGAGAAAACTCTAAAGCGCTAGCATGGACACAAACAACAACAATGCTAAGAGCATTTGACAAGTTCTCTATGGAATTTTTTTGCTCCAATTTTAAAATAACTGTTGGGAAATAGTATTTCAAAATGTTGTCTTTCTATTTGTTACAAACATCTATCTCAACCAAGTATAATTGGCTGAGAAATTGCAACTGTATGTGTAGAGAGTGGGCATGGCATCTATTAAGAGTTCCAAGAAATTTATTTCACTTTCCTCCCAGTGTCCTATAAGGGGCTTGAAAGAAGAAGGTGTAAACAGAACAATTAACCGAGTTTCTATTTATACATAGAAGTATAGTGTACAGAAAGAACTATTTAAGTTACAGAGATGAAAAGTTAAAATTTTGTGAACTTGTGCATCAAACTGAAGTTTAAGAACTTTTCTTTAAGATTTCTTTTGAAAAGTTTGAACTGTAATACTAATTTCATTAGTATACATTGATAGTAAGATTGCTTAATTGAATTTTGAATGTGACATCTCGTTACATGCACAGTACAAGGGTGCCCCTAATTATAGGGTTAAAAGAAAATTAGAAAGTACTTACTCCATTCAGGACCAAAATTGAAATGAATTAGGAGAATGCAATTGAAATTTAGAAGTAGAAATTAATGTTTAAGATATTATTTCTTCCACTCAATAAGTTTATGTTGGTTTAGTAGAAAGTCTTCATTTCTGTTCAGATGAATGATACTGGGTAGAATTATACTTGTTATGTGGAAACAGTAGGTTTCATACCTAATAAGTTAAGTGATAAGAACATCTTGGCTTTTATTCATAAGATATTAATGAATTGGAGAACTTGGGTTTGAACAATGAATTCAATACTTGGGGCTGAAAAACCTTTCATTCTAAAAATAACATAAGTTCATTAAAATTGTTTTGTTTTTTTAAATCCAGTGATTCTATCCTAAGCTATGATTTTTTATAGTTGAAAAACCATTATTGCATTAATGAAGAGATTATTAATAAACTGTAATCCAGCTTTCCATCATTGGTAATTAAATAATCCAGCCAAGGCTCATGAATAGATTAATGATGAATGAAAGAACCCAATCCAGTTTTCTGTAGTTTTCTTACAATAACTCTTAATTCAAATTAATTTAAAAACACTTGTATAAACATAAATAAAATCATGACCTATATAACATGATACTGATAGCTCCTGACGAAGCTGTAATAGCGAAATATTGAGCTAACAAAGTTACATTCTGGAGGTATAGGTCATGATTTTACTTAAGATTATGAACGTTTGGTTTCCATTTTACTGTTGGATTTTGATAGTTAAAGGAAATTGGCATTACACTGAATGACCACTTTATTAAGATCTTTCCACACATTTGTAGAACATTCCATTTATTGAATATATGTAATAGACTGCATATGATGTTTAGTTCAATGAATGCAGATCCCAATATATAACTTTATGATGGTTAGTCTACAAGATGAGAGCAAAGATCTCAATGCAAATTTTAAAGGGGCATGACAATGGGTGATCTGTCTAATGTATAACTTACAAGCTTTTTCATTATTTTTACATAACTGAAGGAGAATTTATTAGCCTAATAAAAATGTGAAAAATAACTCAAAATTAGAGAGTTTGTGGAAGATTTTAAAAAATATAATTTTACTTTGTTTCATTTATTTCAAGAATTATAAATACGTTTAACTATCTCTTTTTCAGTGAAACATTATATTTGTTGCCCAGTTGCTCAGCAGTAAGTCTAAGGACGTATAACACTAAAAATAAAGTTTTGATACAGATTACCCATTGTGTAACTTTGTGCTTAGCAATATACAAACAAAACATTGTTACGTTTTACTGATATTTGTTAGTTTATTTTGTATAGCCTTTTTACTATGAAATATATAATCCTTTTTATATCACAAGTAGTTAAAAATATATACCTTTTTACACTTTTTGTAGTTTTGCAAAAAGTTTTGCGACGCAGTGCTTCAAACTTGATGCTACGTAAAGAAGAAATGCTATTTCCAAACATTGAGGGTTGGCTTACAAAGGTAAGAAGATTAAATTTGCCATTGACTGACCTCTAAATATAAAAGACTGTGGTCAGGCATTCATCTAAATTCAGACTTCATGGCTGTTGATTCTGTATAACTTTACTTATTTGAATATAAAAAAAAGTATTTTCTTCAATTTTGAAATTAAATTGGTAATGCATAGTATTCAAAGGATAATCTTACACATTTATATTTTCTGTAGAATTATCTTTTGTATTTTCTAGGATACTTAATAACCCTGCTGATGAAATGTATGAAGTGAACTTTCATTTCAAATTTTCTGCAAATGGTTTGTTACTTACAATAAAATTTAAGACATAATACTATTGCTCTCCACATAAGTTTAATTACTATCACTAGATGAAGTATTTGTTTTTATTCCTTTATTATAGTTTAATTATAATGAATCTAAATTGACCTTAATCTGGTATACTTAAGAAAGAGCTCATACAAACAATATTCTTCAGGTTGAATAAAACTTTTGTGTTTAACTGAGGCCTTTTTCATTTACTTGTTTACTCATACAAGTAATTTATACCCATTTTATGGATGGTAGGATTAGAAAGCTAACCCATCACATGAAAGTTTTGGCTAAGTCTATAACATGGAAGCTATTATAGTCACACCAGATCTGATTGCATAACATACCTATATATAGATAGATATACACAGATGAGTAAACAAATGTACAATTATTTATTCATTATATATTTATAGCCTTTTGAGACCTGCTGTCAAGGATTTTCTATAAAAGTGACAATGGTTTTGGATGGTTTGAAATAATGTCTGAAGTAGTATTTCTTTCAAATTGTTTTACCTTATAGGAATTTTTATATTGTTGTAATGTTTAACACATTAAATTAAACAAGTGAAAAATTGCATTATTTTATTAATTATAATTTTCTGGGTCCCAGGATGATACATATATATGTATGGTTAGTTCTGTATAATGTGATAAACAGATGAGCATACTGTAATGGTTAAAGTATGTATTTTTCAAATCATTAGTTAAGAGTTTGTGATTTTAAAAGTGAAGATTTCAATATGAATATTTCTCTCACACTAGTTTTTCCAAAAATATGTGTGATTCATAAGGTAATATTTTCCTCAAGTTTCATAAACTCACTTTTATTACAGGTAGCACAAGGAGACTCACGCCACTGCTGGTGTGTTTTGAATAATCAAGTTTTATCATTTTTCAAGACCCCTAAAGATACTGTGAGTACTAGCTATTAATGTTATGTTCATAAGTACTTGTTATTCTAATACTAGTCATTAAGAAAGATATAGTACTCAGAATGAGTAATAATTATTTTAATGTCTTCTGTTACTTTAGTGAGGTTCATAATGTTTCCAAACTTTATGATAAGAGCTGTTGTTGTTTTTTAGTTTGTTCCTAATATAATTCAGTTTATATCTTTAATTGCAAATTTTACTTTACAATTAAATTATATTATGTTAAAAAATTTCTAATATCTTAATGACTGTGTTATAACACTTTTGTTACAAGTCAACAATGATGGGATTATGGATTAGAAATTCTATTTATTAAACTGCAATTAATTTCTAATGCTTTATCATGTTAAGCATTTTTAAACTTAAGAATCACTAGATAGAAGGAAAATCAATTGACATAAGTTTACAAAAATTAACAGTATAAAAACTTGTACACAGAGAGCTGGACATTTAAATAAATAAACCAGAAGCAACATGTGGGTAGTTGCTATTCTCAGTAACCAGTTAATGCACCACTGATGTTGCAGTTTTACCCTCAGTTAATCTTATAAATAATAATTTTGAAATATCAGACTGTTTTAATTAGTGACCTAAAATTAAGTATTTCTTGTATATTTTTGAGGGTATGGTGTCTCAACCTTCACTGACACAAGTAAGTACTTAAATGTATTAAGTAAGAGAAAGGTTAAAATATATTGAAACAAATTAAAACAGTAAAAGATTACAAAGTTTTGATTTAGTACTAAATTAAGATATTGAAACATCTAGTTTTAACTGGAGCTTCTGTTATAACTTTCAAGAGTCCCAGTGGACAAATCAACCTGACAGATGCTCGTGTGCAAGCAGTCTATCCATCAGATTCAGACAAGGAAGGCCTTGCTGGGGTAATGGTAAAGTCTCAGTTTACAGTGGGCATTTTCTTTGAACATCAAGGACCAACTTATCTTCTTATGTCCACTAAGCAAGAGATGGTATGTAGTTTGTATATATAATGAATAATATCTATGTTGTTAGTCTTGGTTTTAATAATAAACAGATTATATATAGGTCTTGGTTTAATCAACACACAGATGTTTATTTATTGATTTTTACCTTCACTCAGCAAGCAGGTGTATTCTGTAGATTCTAGTTTAGGCATAAATCAGAGGGAAATGTTTTGAATGCCTTTTGCTGGTGAAATGTAACTAAAATAGATTATATTTTGTCCCAGTAGTATGATATTTATTGTATCTTTAAACATTTGTTATTCAGTTCTTAATGGTTTTTCAAGAAGAAATGTGTATAATAGTATTTCAACTACACTATTTTCTCCCATATCCATCACTGATGATGCATTTGACCCAGACCTCCAGTGGCACAGCGATATGTCTGTAGACTTCTAACACTAAAAACTGGGTTTTGATACCCATTGTGTAGCTATGTGCTTAACTATAAACAAACAAAAGCATTTGACCCAATAGCAGAACTTATCAGGCCAGCAGAGATACACAAACACATTAGCGTCTGTAACATTATTTATATAAGCCTTTCTTAGAAGAACAGATGTTATGGCCTTTTGCTGGCTAAGCATGATTATGATTAATTATATCTGTCAGTAGACAATAGTATTAAACTTATTGTATTTCTAAACACTACATTCTTTATTCAGTCCTTTAGGGTTTTTTTTTTTAGAAAAAACATGTATAATAGTATTTCAACCACTCTACATTTACTATATCCATTGCCAATGACAAGTTTTGCTCGATACCAGTGTTAATCATGCTGGCTTAATAAGCCTAATAATATTGTCTTATGATAAATAAAATTGACTGTGAACCAGAAGCTGTTTGTATGTTTTGGTTTAATGATCCACTTTAGGTGGTCTGCTGTTTTAGTATAGTGAACAGTCAAGTTGGTTGGCTAGTTCTAGTTGCATCAACAACCAGGGTTTGATTTAAAATTTTTGTTTCACCAACATCCAGAGTTTGACTATGACTTTCTTTTTTATTAAAAAGTAGAGCTTGTTTGGAGATTCTAATTTCATAAACAGGGTTGGTGTGAAAATTATAAGTTGTTTATTTATTAGTTATTAGTTGTTTTTAGTTTTTGATTTAGCCACTGACCATGAGATCATATATAGATTCTAATTTTGTCAAGAATGAGAGACTATTTGTACATTATAGCTAGTTTTGTCAACATCAAAGGTTGTCTGTGTGTGCTTATTTAGTTAGCCACTAGGGTCAATCTATAGATTCTAGTGTTGTCAGTAACCTTAGGTTGCCTGTAGGTTCTAGTTGAATCAGCTTCAAGTGAAGTCTGTAGGTTCCAATTTGGTAAGCAACCAAAGATAGTGGTTTGCATTTGTTTAATAAACAGCCAGGGTTCTTCTGCAAGTTTTAGTTTTAAGCATCACCAATGACTAGTGTAAAGACTGTAGTTAAGAACCAGGGTTTTTATTTGTAGATTATTATTTTTGCACTGGATGGCTTACAGTTTTTAATTTAACTAACATTCAGGGCTGTAGGATTTAGATTAGTAGTAACTAGAGATTACCTACTGTAGTTTCAAGTTTTATTAACATTCAGGAATACTCTATATGTTTGAGTTTAGTGAGTAGCATAGGTTAACCAGTATAGGTTTAAAGTTAGTTAGCAACTTGAACTTGTCTATAGTTCTTAGCTTAGTCAGCAATAAGGTTGTTTTGTAGTTTGGTTTGTAGACTGGTTTGTTAGTTCTAGTTTTGTCAGTAACCAGGCTGTGTTTATAGTTTCTTAATTAGTAATTTGCTAATGTTAATGAACAGTTGGAGATGGTTTGTAGTTTTTAATCTACTGGTATTATTTCTTAGACTATTAACTTTGTACATTAAGCTAAACCATTTTAAGGTAGAAAAATAGAAAAAAAATAAAATAATAAGTACTCATTTTTATGATCAATACAAAATGATTTCACTTACATGACTCCTACAAATTGATCTCATTTAGCACCTTAGGTGTTGTAATCTATTTCGCACTATGAGCTCTAGCATAAGGCAAATAGTGACACGAAGAATAGCACACAATGTAATAAGCATAGTTAAAATACTATTATTTATAGGATTTTCAATAATGGAAATCCATGTTGAAAAAGTTAAAAATGGATTGCTGAGAGTATCTAAGTCTTATTGTGGTCTTTCATAATGCATTCTCCCCAAAAAAGCATCTTGGAATAAGTGAAAAAACCTGGCACACTGCAAATTGCTGCACTCACACACACACACCTATATACATAAAAAAGACAATGTTAAATAGAATGGTTTGTGATTGTATTTTCAGTGCTGTTACATTGAAATTATAATCTTATTGTGTTATATTGTAAATTTTTATAATGGCTATAGAAAAGTGGAATTTTTTGTGGCATACTGTTAACTCACTTGTAACACATTGAAAACTGATCTGCATTCATGAATATGTGTGAATCTTATGTTAGTCTACAAACATGAATATGTCTGAATTGTATGTTGATCTATGCTTTTTATTGAATGTAAAAGTATTTTTATTTTGACAAGTCTTTTTTTATTTTGGTATTTTTCAAATTTTTCAATCAATTGCAAATTTAAATAGTTGAAATTTCATTACTTTTGGTATTTTTAAAATATCCTGTATTAAATTGAATTATGTAACTGCCTCACATA
The DNA here is from genome assembly GCF_000517525.1 of Limulus polyphemus. Lineage (NCBI taxonomy): Eukaryota > Metazoa > Arthropoda > Merostomata > Xiphosura > Limulidae > Limulus > Limulus polyphemus. The sequence continues at coordinate 192,110 of NW_013667104.1, forward strand.
CTTTAAATGTTATGAGGAAGTATTTTTAAAGCTTGGGATTAGAAACTTTATGTAACCTATTTTCAGAAAGTTTTAGTCTTGCTTGAATGTGTTTAGATAAGGCTTATTTCTTTTAATGTTTCCAATGGTAAGTTTTGTATAATTTATGCTCTCCTAATGTATTAAATAAAAAAAATATATATTTTAGATGAAGAAGACTATTATATTATTTTAATAACTGTGTTATGTTTATTCCAATTATATTAGTGTTACATGTATATTAATTCCAATTTATCCCACCAGGATGAATGGCTGTTCCACTTGACTGCTGTGTCTTCAGAGAAGCGTGTTGAGGGAACTTCATATGAACAACTTGTTGCTCGATTGATGGATGTTGAAGGAGAACAGAGTATGATTTTTTTCATGTAGCTTTCAGTTGTTGCAAAAATATATTTTCAATTTACATATTAAATAACTCCATTTAAAAAACATTTAAGACTAGCAACACCATGTACAGAGCAAAAGATAGAATGAAATATAAAATACATTAATGATAACATGTGTATTAAAGAGCTTATCAAATTTCTCTATATCAGTGTCCCCAGTGGTTAGTCACTGAGTCACATCATGCTTTTGAAAGCCTGGTTTGTGGCCCATACTCTTTTCAGATATTGGAAAAATAAGCAAAACTGTATTTAAGGAATGATGTATTCCCCAGGAAGCTCAGGCCTGGTCTTTGATTTATGTTTGTCATCTGATGTGACCTAGTATGGAAAATAATTGGGAATTACAACTATATATCATACCTGGCTCACACCTGCTGTCTTTAGATCATCAGATGCATGAAAACTTTTGTCAGTATCTTAAAAGGAGTGGAAATATATTTAGATTATTTAAAGTTATATTAAGTACTGGGGTTATTTATTTGTTAAAGAAAGACATAAACTTGTTTTCACTTGAAGCTAACAATACTTTCAGTTTCAGTTCCCTTACTTTTCTGGGTTTTGAACATGCTGACAGAAAAATTATTATAAATTCCAATTAAAGAATAATTAGTATTAATAGTATTTCAATTAGCACAAGGCAAAACCACTGTTATGAAACATTGATTATCCCCACCACTACCTGGTGGCTCAGTGGTAAGTGTGATTGCTTTTAACACTAAAGATTGGGTTTTGAAACCTGTGGTAGGCAGACCACAGATAACTGGTTGTGTAGGTTTGTGTTTAATGACAAACACAAAAAATTACTCTTCCTACCCAGCTTTTTTGAGAATTATACATCTAATGATCATTTGTATAATCTGAAAGCAAATGATTGTTCATCCAACCTATGCAGTTAATGGATATTTGGTAGAGATGGTTTTGCAATTTTACAGTTCATGTCACTTGATTTTAATATGGAGTATGGTAATCAAAAAGTAAGGTAGAGTGGCAACAATATTGCACACTTAAAATCAGAGGGTTGATAAAGTTCTGAAATATCCTCTACTAATACCCTAAAAGAGGTGTCTCCAGGACATCTTCAGTCTCTGGAGTTACTTGATGAGATTAGATGCTTTTTCTAATAACATCCCATACATTTTTGGTTGGATTGAACCCCAGTGAGCATAGCAAGCCAGTCTATCCAGTTAATTTTTTTTAGCTCAAGGTGTTGACCAATTTAGCATATTTGGTGTAGGGGGGGGCAGGTGTTACCATCCATTAGGCTACTATCAGAACCAATTGCATGAGCAGGTGTAACCACAAATAGCCATATGATATGGTTCTTAAAATATGTGCCATTAATAGTGTGGTATGTAGGCACATCCTCCATTTTCTGTCTTCTTATTTTTCATTTATTTTGAGTCTGTGCAGTTTTTACAGAACACATGGTCCTGAAAACCAAACCATTAAGTTGACTTCATTCTTGCTGTTCATATCTCTAGATATAATACCTGCTATACCTAAGGGGGTGGGTATGGGTATTGCCATAAAGCTGCATGTTGTGCAAGAATGCAGACTTAGCAGCATTCTTTGCTGGTAGGGCAGATGATACCTAGAGGTAATGGCCTACCCTGTGTTAAATGAGAATGATCAGTCATGTGGGTAGTGCTAGTCACTGTGGATAAATCAGGTTTTTCTCATTAAATAACAAATGTTAGATTCAAACAATACTTCATAGAATCTCAAGTGAGTGGGTTGATAAGAAAACTTCCTGAGGGAAGAAAACCAGTTGTTCAATTCATGATTCAGTTGAAAGCAACTGTCCAACATCCACAAAGTAAGAATGCATACTGAATGTTTGTCCTTGATTTGAATAAATATTATTTGCATTTTGTATTACACATTCTGCTCAGTCTGCTAATTTCAGTCAGTTTAGTTAAAGTTAGTATTACATGTTAATTTATACTGCTGACTGTACCGTAAATAAAGTGAACCTACTTAATTCTCTTTGGCCAGCTTTCATTATGTTTTTTGAGGTCTGTCAATGATTCATGAATAGCTTGGACCATTATAAACTCTATGATTCATTTCAAAGCCTGCTATATTTAGCATTGGCTGAATGGCCAATCATGCATTTCAGATTATCTAGCTGATTACCAAATGCCTTATTTGCATACCACTGGACTGAAGGGGGTGGATTGATATTATTTTATAACATTGGTTTTGTCTTTTCATAGTTATAACATTACAAGTTCTAATTAATGTGAATTGTTTTATGTACTGGACTCAATGTAAGTTTTAAGATGTTGTTAAAAGTGAAAAGTAGGATGATTTTTGCACAGGATTTTCTTTATTTCATCTTCATAGAGTTGTCTTACACTTGTTTAATTTTTAATAAATATCTGTAAAAGTCAAATTAACTTTCTATAACTATTTACCACATTAACTTAGTAACTAGAAATAAAATAAACAAATGCTGAAAATAATAATATCAAATGCTCAGAAGTAGATGATGTTAGGTCTGTTGTTGGTAACATTTTATCAATTTTATCAGATAACGTCATTTGGAGGCATCCATTGTTATTGTACTCAAAAGAAAACCTAAGCCAGCCTCTAACGACCTTACCCACTGAACAGCTTCAAACTGAGGCAGGAAAATTATTTAAGGTAGGTTTTTAGAAAGAATTTTTTTTATTTTTTTCTCTTAAAATATTGTTTCCGACACTATATCTTACCTCTTCTCACAAAATAGCTTTTCTCTATTAGTATTGCCATCTATCAGTGCAAATATTTAACACATGTAAATGATTATGCAACAGCTCTCCACCAACAGAGGCACAACATAACCCTTATCATAACCAATACCCTCTCCAAATTTGTACTCATTAATCACTTCTTGATTGGCAGTAGTACTGTACAGATGTGCTTCTTTTTGCTCACAAGTTTGTGAACGTTGTGCTTTTTACTACAGACTTAGTTTTTCTATAATATTTCTTCAATTTTTTGTATTTTTGATTGTAAAAGATTACTTTTTCCAACTTTTCTTCCTTTTTTCATATTTTTTTTGCTTCAGGTTTGAAATTCTCACTGTGCACTCACAGTTTCAGGTAGTTACATCTACCACAGTTCTTACTGTTGCTGTGGGTTGCCCGACCACTACTACTGAATTTAGTAGTCAATTATTGGCTAAGGACACGAGGCAATTATTCAATGAGAAATATCCATGTCCATGCAATCTTCACCACCACACAAGAAAAATCCTGTCATGCTTGCTCCTGGGGTGTCTGACAGGAAGAATGGGAATTTGGACAACTTATTCCCCCCTCCCTGAATATGCTTCCATATCATGTGTGATATCGAGGGACTTATTCAGACCTCCTTCACCCTTTGTTGAATTAATTTATCACGTTTATGGTGTCTTATCTTTATCTCCTGTTTCCTATAATTTTCAATATACCCTCCTTGTTGAAGAATCTGGGGGCCAATATTTAGTGTTCCCTCCCTCACCTGTTGGGTGCATTTTGAAGATCAACTTTGGTCAGGGGGTTAGTATGTCCCATCCATCTCATACTTCTGAAGATCATGCTTCTGCATTTCATAGATCTCCCTTCCCTTATCTTGATTCCAAATGTTTAGAATCTCTCATTACATTGTGCATTTCAAACCCTAATACATCGGTGAATTTTTCACAACCTCAATTTTCCTGTATCAGACTGATGTTGTCAACAATTCTGCATGCATTATCAACTATGTGCTTGCTGGCTCAGGTCTTCTGCTTCTGTCTCAACCCCCCTCCCCATTCCAACCCTTTGTCAGTCCCAGCTTCTTGTTCTTCATCCATTTGCAATCGAGTTCTTACTCAAAGGCGTTTCAATGGATTACAGCATCATGATTCAGTCTCAGAGTCAGGGCCAGGCTTTTCCATTTTTGGCATATGTGGACACCATGTCCAATGGATCCTTGGGTTCTTCAGGTTCTTTTAGAGGGTCTGGCCCATCACTTCCATTCCCCCTCCCTGTTGTCTTTTCATCCCATTGCCTTCCCCCCACCAAGGGATCATGTTTTTCACCAGCATCTACAGGAGGCAGTTTGGGACTTACTTCAGAAAGTGGCCATAGAACTTGGGGAACCTTCTCAGTTGGGATTTTACTTCTGTCTGTTCATTGTACCCAAAAAATGGGAGATTGGCGACTAGTTATAGATTTATTGTCCCTGAACCACTTTCTTGTTGAATCCAAATTTACGGTGGAGTCTTAATTAACCCTTCAGTGGGTTTTCATTCCTGGTTTGTGGATGATGAAGGTCGATGTGTCGGATGCCCATCTGCACATTCCCATCTCCCAGGCATCCTGACATTTCCTCCATTTTGTTTATCAGGTGTGTGTTTATAATTTTTGGGCTCTACCATTTGGCATGGCCTCAGCTCCTTCTGCCGAGTAGTCAGGTTGTTCATTTGACTGCTTCATGCTAGAGGCCTTCCTTTCCACCATTACATGGATGACTGGCTACTTTTGGTACCTTCTCATGTCAAATCTGCTGTTCATACTCAGTTTCTTCTTCAAGAGTCTGCCAAAGTGGGTTGGGTCATCAAGGTGGAGAAGTCGTTTCTCACACCCTACAATATTTGATTCATCTGGGTGTTTTTCAATTTCCTCAACAGTTAGGCCCAGCCTTCTCCTCTTCAGTTAAGGGATATGGAGCGACTCATTCACAGTCTATCAACCTCACCCTTACTGCACGAGAGACTCTATCTCCTTTGGGGACATGGGCTTCTCTTGAAGTCCTCATTCACCTTAGTCACATACACAGCCTCATTTGGGATCTCTTACATGATCCTATTACTCTGCCTCTCCACCTACAGGCTGACTTCAATTAGTGGTTGGATTAATACTACCGTCAATGTACCTCTTCCACCTCCTCAACTGGATTGTCATCTTTTGCAGATGCTTCCCTTTCGGGCTAGGGGGCATATCTCAACATTCAAGAGGTTTGTGGTCGTTGGACACTGGACAGATCGTTCCTACATATCAGCATCTTGGAGTTGCTGGTGGTTCATTGTGCTCTGCTTCATTTCTTGTCGGATGTTTGGGGGTGTTGATGATGGTCCACTCCGACAATTCCACAGTAGTGTCGTATATCACCAGTTGAGGGGGCACTCTGTCAAGAAATCTTTGTTTTCAAATGTTGAATCTTCTCACTTCAGATTGTTAGCATGTCATATCCTTGGTGCCTTGAATTTGGTTACAGACCAGTTATCTCAGTTCAACAAGATTCTCCCGAAAGAGTGAATGTTAGATCTGCAGGTGTTTCAGGTGCTGTATGCTTATTGGGGTATTCCAGATGTGGATGTGCCACACATCTCAATGAACAACTTCCCCGTTTTTGGTCTCCCAATCCTCATCTTTTGGTAGAAGCTGTAGATGCTCTCAGTCAAAACTGGAATGGATATTTCCTATATGTATATTTTCCTGTTCGTCTTCTTTTCAGGGTCCTTTCAGTGAATCAGACCACTTTGTGTTGTGTGCTTCAAGTGGCTCCATTATGACATGCTCAAATGTGGTTTCCACTTCTGTGCAGGCTTTTGGTGCCACCTCCTTTACCTTTGCTGTTGTCTCTCACACTCCTTCATCAACCTCAATTGTGCATGAGTCATTTGTCCATTCCTGCTCTCTGACTTCATGCATGGCTTTTGTCTGGTCCCTCGCCAGGCATGTTGCCTCATTGATTGCCAGTTCTGTATGTCCTTCCTCCTTGGCAGTGTAAATGGTATAATTTATGCTGCTGGTCACTCCACCAGGGATATCATCCTTACAATCTTCCTTTATTACAATTGACTGCATTTTTCACATGGCTCTTCGATAATGGACTGTCAGTTTCCTCAGTTGCTGGCTATTGGGCTGCATTATCTTGCATGTTCAGATTTACTGAGTTTGTCTCTGTCTTCTACTCTCCCATGTTGTCTTTGTTATTTCATTCATTTTCCCTTTCTCATCCTTCCTGCTCTGTGTCTCTTCTAAATTGGAAACTCAATGCTCTCTTTCATGCTTTCACCCTTCCTCTGTTCGAACCTTTGTCTTCGTGTTCCTTGTATCACCTTTCATTAAAATCCATGTTCCTCATATTATTGGCTTGTGGCTGGCTGTGATCTCAGATCTTTGCGACTGACACTTGTTATGTGCTGTTCCACAGTTCCTCTGTTCTCTTCTTCCCTGAATGTTCTTTTTGCTTAAGACTTCTGCTGCTAGGGAGGGTAATTCCACTTTTTCTCCTATTTCATCATCCTCCATTCCCACTTTTATAACTGCTCTGATCCTGATAATTTTCTGTGTCTAGTTCGGGCCCTCTGATGGTATCTCACTTTCACTGCTCCCTTTCATGGTTCCCATAACCATTTGTTTATTCCATGGAATCCTTCCATGTTCCAGTACTTCTATCCCATTGCTCCTACAAGTTAGATTTACCAGTTCATTAGGCGGGTGTATTTTTTCCTTTTTGCCTAAAGAGTGTTGCCTTTTTAGGGCATCTTCTTTTCAAATCCGTTACTTCACCATGTCCCTGGCTGCCTATTTCTATCTTCCTTTGGAGGTCATTATCGGGGCCTGTATGTGGACTACACCTCTTACCTTTGTTTGACATTATTTACATCACGTGGCCATTATTTGTTCAGTGGGTTTTCCTTTATCTCTAGCCACCATCTTGCACACCACAGGGTCATTATGACTAGTGAGTATTATGTTTTTTTTATTTCATTTACAGGGGCATTTTTACTAGTGTATTATGGATTCCACAAGAGGTGCCTGATCAGGTATACTTTTTTTTTCTAAATCTGCAATATCCATCCTGTGACCATGCTTGATGTCAATTACGTTGTAGCTCTTCCTACAGTGGACCTGATGTACAATTACAGATGCCACCTGGTGTTGGTTGTGTGTCTCCATTCAATTGTCATCTATGCCAAAACAATTATGTCAGAGGTTTAGATTATGCACACTGTAGAGATGGGGTGTTCCAGCTAATAATTCTCTCCAGTGGTCTTTTGCTTCATAAATATGTTCATCCCATACCAGACACTCATGGATACACATGAGTAAAGCAGACAGGGATTGCTGCCCATCTCTGATGCTCCGTGACATTGAGACTCTTCCTACCATGGACTTAATGTACAATTCCAGATGCCACTGGGTGTTGGTTGATCGACTCTGTATATGTGGTAGCTCTGCTTTTCAAAATAGGATATTGTGGTCACCCATTGGATTGTCTCTGGTGATGTGGTCCTTTGGACTCTCCAACTCATATTTCCTTCCTTTCTTCTAGTGGAGTATAGGAGTCCTTACCACTTACTAGTTCCTAGCTCTTGAGGTGGTGGACCATGGAGGTCTGTCCTCTTGAGTGATGCATCATACCATTCAGTTGAGAGTAGGGCTGTAGCATTCTGGGTGTCGATGGTGTATTGCACTTCCTACTGCAGACCTGATGTACTATTCCAGATGTTGTCAGGTTTTGGTTGTAGCATTATGTCATATTGATATATATATATATATCTGGCAGATTGCTTTTTCCCACCATGGCATTCCTCCTTCCTACCATCCTTGGGATGTACCTTCCTTGTGGGTCTGGTGTTGGTTGTAGATGGCTTAGTCATGATTAGAATCATGTGTGATGGCATGATGCCCTTCCTTTCGTGACCTTGATGTACAGTTCCAGAATTTGCCAGGTTTTGTTTCATGCACTCTACCATGTGACATCTATATATATATGTGTGTGTGTGTGTGTGTGTGTGTATAATGCTAGTTTCCGCCCTGAGGCTGAAGTATCGTTCCTCCCTAACATCTATTCCGTCCGGTATTGGTCGGTTACCGGAAGGGGGTTCTAGGGTTGGTTA